>NW_007250687.1:263254-302936 GCF_000164805.1 Carlito syrichta
CCCCCGGAAGGGGCTCTTGGTGGCCGCCGGCGCAAGTCCCAGCCTGGCGCCGCCGCCTCCACGACCACTCCTGCCCGTCCGAAGTCAGACGCCGGGAACAAAAGCCAGGCGCGAGCGCACGGTCCTCGCGCGGCGTCCCTCCATCTGACACGAATTAGCCCTCCCTCCCCCGCCCAGGCCGCAGCTCTGAGCGCGGAGACGAGGGCTGCGCAGCCAGACGCGGGAGAAGGGGGTGAAGAAACGCCTTCCAGGCAGGGGGCGCAGGGCCTTGCTGCCGCCGTCTGACGGGAATTACCGACGCGACGCGCTTGGCTCGGGCTTCAGCTTTCCTGGGATTTCAGACCTCTCTAAGAACTCGGGCCCAGGGGCTCAGAGGAATCCAAACCCGGCGGGTTCTCTGGCTTTCGTCATTTCTCAGTCTTGGATGTTATCCAGGCACCCCTTCCTCTGTAATGGGCAGTATCTACTGATGATCTACCCCAGTAAACTGCATTTGGAGTGGGGAGGAGTGAAACATGGAGGTGAAAAGACTTTTCTTCTAATTTGCCTCTTCAACTTTTAGAAAAACTGGTCAACTTAGAAAAACTGCAGAGAGGGATGATGACCAGGGATTTCAAATCAAGCTCCAAGTTAATGGCCGCCTGAGGCCTTGCAGACTTGGGGCCTGGGCCGCCCCCTCCCCATCCCCAGTGCCATCCTGCTCCCGCAAATCAGGACACATCAGAGCATATCCCAGGTCCCAGTTTCCTTCCTACGTCTGGAATTTTAGAAGGACATTAGGAACCTGGAATTCAGGTGGTGAAGGTGGCAGAGTGGTGAGGGAAGAAAAGCAAGCCCGGAACTTGAAGGGTCACCTAGAAATACCAGGAGGTGGCCAATTGCAGTGGCTCACGCCTGCAATCCCAGCACTTTGGATGAGGGAGATGGGAGGATTGCTTGAACCCAGGAGATCAAGACCAGCCTGGGCAACAACATAGTGAGACCTCATATCTACAAAAAATAGAAAAACTTAACCAGGCATGGTGGCCCATGCCTATAGTCTCAAGCTATTTGGGAGGCTGAGGTGGAAGGATTGCCTGAGTCCAGAAGGTTGAGGCTGTGGTGAGCAGTGATCATGTCACTGCACTCCAGCCTAGGCAACAGTGAGACCCTGATTCAATAAACAAAAAAGAAGGAACACCGGAAGGGGCCTGTAGGGGTGGGGGTATAATCCACACACAGAACAGCTCCTTCCTAATGCCTGTAAGACTTCCACCAACCCGCAGCGAACTTTGGCTATCTACAAGGAGAAGTTCTGTGGCAAGTCAAACTTCTGAGAAAAATCAAAGGCTGCTTCGAACATGGACGTGTCCAAGCTGAAGCCACTGCCTCACTTCTATGGGGTGCAGGGGCTGCCAGGGAGCCTTCCAGCCTGTACCCTAGCAGGGGTCTCTCCTGGTGGCCTTCACTCCAGGCCCAGACCGTGTGCAGTCCCCCAACGACCTGAGATGTCCCAGAGCTCAGCCTCTATGGCTCTAACAGTCTCTAACTTCAGATCTGCAACTCCGCTTGCAACTCCAAATGCCTCGGATTTTGAGAGCAGTCTGGGTGGGCTCAGTCAGGGCCTTTATGGCTGACACATGTGCAAATTCCAGCCGTGAATTCAACTGGCCGACGTTAACCTCTCAGGTTCTGGCCTGAATATCCATCTTTCCATTTCTGCGATAGGAAAGCTGCTCCTCAACTTTCAACTACAAAAACTCCTCTCCCAAAACACACCACTCGGTTTTGACGCCTCACCAGATCATTACTCAGCAGCAACACGTGCATTCTCATTCCCCCCAAATTACATCATTCTCATCTTTTTCTATATTCACTCCTTCTTTCATTTTTCTGTATTCGTTCATCATTATTCATTTTTCTTGTATACGTTATTTAGTTTTTTCAAACATCTCTGCCTAAGAACACATCTATATCACATTCATCTCAGATTCCAACACGGGTGACTTAAGACCAGACACACAGCCACTCTGCTGTCAGGGGGTGTGCCGGCACAAACACTTCGTTCAAAAGTCAGCCAGAGCTGCAACCACCCTTACCACGAGGCCCATGGGAACCGGCAAACGAACCTGAATCTGGCAACAAGCAGATACCCCTAACATGATAACGCTGCAGGAACACAAGCACCGGGCTCCATGCGGTCTGGGGTTCACTCAGGAAGGAGTATCCAGAGCACAGGCACTCCACTGCTAGATTGGAAGGAAAACGGTTAAAGGTGTCTTCTTACCATAGGGATGCCCAGAGTTGCTCTTATGTATGTAAAAAGGTACACCATTCAGAAAATTCCTGCACTTTATTATCAGTAGCAAATTCTATGCACATGATACACCTCCCTGTTGATGACAGCTAGCATCTTGCTGGTGAGAAGCAATGCTGGATCTCAGGGCAAATCCACAATCACAGACACAGTCTTTTGGGCAAAGTCAAGACACTGCAGCCCTAGAGCACTTCCCTGGTCTCTTCGCCAGCCGGCCATCTCTCCGGCCCCTTCTCTCTGCCGCCCCACAGTGCCTCTTCTGCCAGGCTTGCAGCCTGGACCCTTACACTCCAGGTTCCTTCTGCTCTGTACCCTGGGGCTCACCGGAGGTTTTTCTAGTGGGCATCCCATTCTCCTTTCTGGCTGAACTGTAGACCTACCTCCCACCCGACTTTCTAGACTAGTGAATTCCCCCCATCCCTAGCTGACCAAGGATGGCTGGGGTCCTAACCCTCTAGTGTGGTCATCTGTCTCATGCCTCCAATCAGTAAGTCATAACCTTTGGGATTTTCCACACCCCAAGCAGGAACAATAAAAGCTGGTGCAGGAATGAAAATATTCTGTTTTGCTCTATGTGCACGCCACCAACACTGGTCACTCACCTCCTATCTCAGATCACATCCTTCCTAACCCCTTAGAAAGCAAGCTAAAGTCACAAAAGTCAGGGTAAGGGTAGGGCCAACTCCCCTGGGTGCAAGCAGACTCTCACCCCAAAACTTGGGTGGCAGACTGGCCTTGCCTGGTCTTAAAGTGACAGTGAGCTTCGTGTTTCTGCTCAGTTTCCAGTTTTCCTTCTGCATTGCCACCATCCTCTGTGCTTCTCACTGGCCGGGTTGCCTCACTGTGGCTTCTGACTACACCTGGTTTCCAGAAACACGGCAAGGGTCTTCCTACAGAAGATGGGGTCCAGGCTGCTAAGGCAGATATCAGCAAATGGGCATTGGGGAGAGAAGTTGCAACCCAATCTGGGTGGGAAACCCAGCCTGAAATGGGGATATGTACCCCTCAATGAGACAGATTTTTTTTTTGTAGCAGTAGTGTTTTTGTTTCATATTTGACATCTCTTAGTAGCCGGTATATTCCTGTTCTACACTGTACTGTCCAATACAATAGGCATTAGTTACATGTGGCTACTGAGCATTTGAAATGTGGCCAAATTAAGACAGGCTGTAGGTATAAAATACATGCTTGATTTTGAAGACTCAGAATGAGAAAAGGAATGTAAACTATCTCATTAATAATTTTTACGTTGATTACAATGAAAAAGATTTTAACTCCAAATACAAGGTTCCCTGGAGAAGAGCCGAGGGGCCACTCACGTCCCAGGGTTGTCATTGGAAACTGGAGGCTGCTCCTATGCGTCCATTCCTGCACACACTCACAGGTTGAGGACTGGCTCACCCCCTTGCAGTGGGACTATCCACACACAATGTTAGGTGGGGACGGCAGAGTCCACACATCACTGGAAGAACTTGATAAGTGGGCTGTGACTAGAAGGAGAAGCAGACTTAAAGAGCCCAGCAGTCGAGGCAAGGGTGATCACACATGATGATTTTGGAAGAACCGGCCCAGAATGGTGTGGCTGAAGCATAGGTGTGTTGGATTGTTGAGGGCAGACAGGGCTGGAGAAACAAGGTTCAGTTGGTGAGCAGGATCGCCAGAAGCAGTGAAAGAAGAGGTCCCAATACCGAGGCCAAGGTCAGTGGGAGGCACTAACGGGCAATCAAGATGGAGCATCACTAATGTATTTGTATCCTGGAGGTCTCCTGTAGCCATGGGAAGACAGGCTGGAGTGGGCAGGAGTGGAAACAGAAACTCCAGGTAAGAAAATCTCGGCCTCGGGCGAGTAGCCTGAAAACACTACTCAATGTACAGGGGAGAGAAGGGCCGTGGGAGGGGAGGGTGATGGAAAATAGGTTCTGTTACAGGACTGATCAGTGGGATGCTATGGGAAGAAAATGGGAGTTGCCTTCCTTACAGCTAGGCGGGTAGAGTGTCATCATAAACCCTGTGTTGTGGGAAAGGAATCAGAGATATTGGGGTGACTCGTGGCTTCCAATTTAGAGAAATAAATACATCTTTAGAAATGAAAGTATGTGAACACCCATGTATATACACACGTGCACACCTATATATACACATATATAGGCACACATGCATGTACACATATACAGATGTACACAAACACAGACAGCTTTGTCCATGGAGGGTGGAGGAATGGGTGGGGTACAGAACGGCAGGCCCTTATAGCAGTGGTCACACCCAATGAGTCTGAAATCTCTTCTTTTTGGCCAGAAAGTGAGCGCTCACATAATGACGGGGTGTGTCACGAGGACACAGGAGCCAGCCTGAAGAAGCTCCCACCAGCCAAACCACAGACAGCTGGGACATAAAATAAACAGTATTAATATTAGATTCCAACCTGATAAGTAAGAATCCACGAGCCCTTGAATCTGACAGAAACAATACATGAACACACTGGAAGTCTATGTGGTCTCAAAGTACCTCCTCGCTAGGCCGGGTTCAGTAGATCAGCCTGTAATCCCAGCACTTTGGAGTGAGGCAAGTGAATTGCCTGAATCCATGGGTTCGAGACCCACCTTGGTGAGACCTCATCTCTATAATAAATCAAAAATTAGCCGGGCATGGTAGCGCACACCTGTAGTTCCAGCTATATGGAAGGCTGAGGCAGAAGGATCGCCAGAGCCCACCAGGTCGAGGCTGCGGTGGCTAGGAGCGTGCCACTGCACTCCAGTCTAGGCAACAGAGTGAGACTCCAACTCAAAAAAAAAGTACCTCCCCTAGTAGGACCAGGGAGGAGAAAAACAGAAGATGGGCTCAGACGGAAAGGGGGGTGGCGGAACGGGGAGGGCCAGGGAGCCATTTGCAAGAAAGGGTAATGTTCTCAGCTTCCACACCTCGTGGGGTAGAACATTCAGGGACTATGCCCAGGGAAGAGACATAATCTAACATCCTGTCACTGGCCACTCTTTGGAGAGAATCCCAAAGAGTCTCAGAGTACTTTCCTTTATTCATGATAAAGGGGAAAGAGTGAGTTAACAATAGAAAAGTCTGCAGTCCCCACCTAATCAAAGGATCCAGGTGACTGTGACCTTGGATGAGACAAGCCATGGTTGGCACAACCTGCAGTTCCGAAGTGAGAACATGACATTCCTGCTGGGTGTTCCTGCAGCGAAGTACAACCTGAACCTGATCTTGAGCACACGCTCACCAGGCCCAAGTGAGGAGCAGGGAGTCCAAATTCATAGCCCTCCAACCTGTGCTCAGAGAGCCCCTCCCCTGGCTGGGTCCAATCCCAATTCCTAGTACCTGCATCTGCGGTCAGGGCCACCAAACACTCTGGGCAAATGATTCCCGACTCTTCTCCACCTGCCACAAGCCCGTCAACAGAAGCTCTGACACAGGCCAGTCTCACGCCTCAGTGGCTCAAGGATGCTCGAGGGTGAGGTAGTTTCTAAGTGCCACCTACATGCACTTTGTCTCTGATATAGAAAAAGACTGCTTCAGTCTGAGGAATTTCTGACATCAACAAGCCGTCGCCACCTCTCATCTGCAGAAATCTCTGAGTCTGACTTTCTCTCCTTGTCCAGAAGCAAGGATGCTGGCCTGCTGGGTGGTGAGAGGTCCAGGCATTGTCTCTAGAAGCTTTGTCTCTAGAAGTCGTGCACCTGGGCCTTGCCCAAACACAGACTTAGGCAAAATACTCTCTCTCAAGACCTTCCTCCTCCTCCTTTTCCCTGTCAGCCAGCTTGTGCTCCATCCCACATCCAGAAGGGACACAGTGCGCCTCTCAGGATATTTCCTGACTCTGCAACAGAGTTCAGAGACACATGCACTTCACCCGACAGTGACAAAGCCTGTGCAGAAAACATCTTTCCACCCGTTCCCAGGACCTTGCTGGGAGGGGAAAACAGAGCAGAGGACATGCAGGGAGATAGGTCCCAGGGGCTTGGGGAATGAGTAGTGGGCCCCCAAGACTGCCAGGGGACAAGGAATTCCCTCACAGGTATTAACGATGAGATGTGCTATCTGTGAAATGTCTGATACTCGGATGGTCCAAAAGCAGGAGTTATACTCTTCACTCTGCACAGACGCAGAAATGTAGTAAGGGTGCTCCGTCCCCAAGCACTGCTTTATCCTTTATGCAACATTGTTTCTCATAAAAATCAGTGTGCTCCATGGATGTGTGATGAATGGGAGTCCACCAGCCCCAAGGGGAGCACATTTATTCCACCAGCTTAACAAAAATATCTTCATGGGCCATAAAGTTCAGGACGCCTTCTCCCCCAGCACACAGCCTCCCCCACCATGGGAGCCCCCTGGGGCACTCAGGCTCCTGCTCTCAGTGAAGTGTCCTTCTATGACAGTCATATTTTGGGGCTTCTTTTAAGGAACAGATGCTGACTTCTGACATCCTTTGCATGACGTTTTTGTCGGTGCTGGGGAAACACACACTTGTGATCTATTTCCCTCTCCTCCAGCCCTTCATGTAGTTCCTTTCCCCTGACTTTTAAAAAGTCAATTAAAAATGCTTTCCCAACAAATGAGCCTCCGGTAGAAGCTTTTCCCCTCTTCTCTGCTCAAAACCAGCAACTGTTTCATGAAAGAACATGCAGAACAGAGTAAAAGAAAGGATTCGATTAAGGATGGCTCTTCCCAGCCCCCAGCCCTTAGCAGTTCCATCCCTGGCTGGGATCTAGCTTCCTCCCACAATTCAGAGAAGAAGGGGTGGGTGGAAAGAGAAGCATTTTTGCTTCTTCACCTACCCTTGGGGGGAGGGGCTGCCAGAGAGATGAGTGAAGGCCCACCCGCCTCCGCCCCTCACAAGTGCAGGGCACACCCTTTTTATGGTAAAATGGACCCAGGCTACTATGGTCTGACTATGTGCCTCCAAAATCCATAGGTTGAAATCCTTACCCCCAAGGTGATGGTATTAGGCAGCCGGGCCTTTGGAAGGTGATGAGGTCATAAGGGTGGAGCCCTCATGAATGGGATTAGTGCGCTTAAAAAGGAGCCCCAGAGAGACCCTTTACCCCTTGCTCCATGTGAGGACACAGCCAGAGGTGTCATTTATGAACCAGGAAGCCGGCCCTCACCAGACACCGGATCTGCAGGTGCCCTGATCTGGGACGTCCAGCCTCCAGAACCGTGAGGAATACATTTCTGTTGTTGACAAGACACCCATTCTGTGGTATTCTGCTAATAGCAGCACAAACGGGTAAGATAGCCACCCAAATATTCAGTCTCACCCTCCCTGGGGAAAAATATCTGCAGGAAATGGGGTGGATTGAAACAATAACTATCAAATTATTAAATGCAGTCCATTTAAATAGACTTTTCTCTCTGCATGTTGAGGCAACCAAGGGGAAAGACATGACCAAATCTGCAGGGCCTTCAGTGAGCATGTCTCATCTGTCACACTCAGAGCTTCATGAGGTCACACAACTAAATGACCCCATACTCAACACCCTAAAGTCCGCAGGTCCAGGCTAGGTGCAGTGGCTCAAAGCCTGTAATCCCAGCACTTTGGGAAGCCAGGTGAGAGGATTGCCTGAGCTCAGGGGTTCGAGACCAGCCTGGGCAACATGGCGAGACCTCATCTCTACAATAAATTTTAAAAAAAAATTAGCCGGGTGTGGTAGGGCATGCCTGTAGTTCCAGCTGCTTGGAAGGCTGAGGCGGAAGGATCGCCTGAGCCCAGTAGGTCGAGGTTGCAGTGACCATGAGTGTGCCACTACACTCCAGCCTAAGCGAGAGAGTGAGACTCCAACTCAAAAAAAATTTTTGTTTTAAAGTCCACAGATCCAACTTGTAGACCGTCTGCTGCTACTGACGGGTGTCCCAGGGAACATCTCCAGACTTCCACAAGCCAGCGACCTTTCATAAAATGAGCTGCCCCACCTATTCCGACCTGAATATGAGGAAACGCAAAGCTGTGTAGTTATGAGAGGGACCGGGGTTGGGGACATCACAATTTACTTTTCCGCTTCTTGCCAAGTATGTCTTCACCATCAAGTTGACTCGACGCAGAAGAACCCCGCAGAGTTCGTCTATAAGCAAAGCCCAGAAGTGCTGCTCAGTGTCAGAACTCACGCTGCCACTTTCAGTGTCATGGACACTAGAAACCAAGAGAGGAAGGTTCACTTCCTCTGGGAGATGGAGAAAATCTACCCAGTTGTTGGTGCTGTTTCTGGCCTTTTAACGTTTTCTGCAATAATATCATATTGAGAGTACATTTAGAACACAGTGAAAAGGTAGATGGCAGTTCAGGTTACTGATCCTGAAAATCCAATAAACACCTGGCAATGGTAACACTTCCATGCTCCCCTTTCAAGGAAATCTTAGTTACTCCTATTATCCAGGCAAGAAAACCGAAGCTCCAGGAGGTTCAATGATCTTCTCAACCTCAAAACCTGTGCCATTTCCCCAGGCAGGATGCACAGAGCAAGAGGACCAAACCTGACCTCCCCTTCCCTGATTGATCTCCACCAGGGGCTGGGACAGCAGGAGGCAAGTCACCCCACAGAGCACTGTCTGTTACCAGCGTCCTCATAGGAACTTCTTGAATCAACTTCCGTACCTTTATGCTTCCCCAGTTCTCCATACCAAAATGCCCCAGTAGTCCCTGGCTTACACCAGAAAATGCTGGCACTGGACCACACCTGAAACTTTGGGTAGCACAGCTTTAGAGTATCCCATTGATAAGGGACAGCCTGGGCAGTGCCCGGCCAACACTCTCGACTCCCTCGAGGAGCTGGTTTAAAACATACCAACGTCTCAGAAGCTTTGCCCTAACGTCTACACCATAGTCTTGGGGGGAACCCAAGCATTAATATTTCTTCAAAATCTCCCCAAGGACTCTAATCTGCGGCTGGGTTAAGAAGCATGCGGCCAGCCGGGCTCGGTGGCTCAGCCTGTAATCCCGCACCTTTGGGAGGCTGAGGTGAGTGGATTGCCTGAGCCCATGGGTTCGAGACCCGCCTGGGCAGCGAGACCTCATCTCTACAATAAATCAAAAAATCAGCCGGGCGTGGTAGCGCATGCCTGTAATTCCGGCTACTTGGAAGGCTGAGGCGGAAGGATCACCAGAGCCCAGCAGGTCGAGGCTGCGGTGGCCGGGAGCGGCCACTGCACTCCAGTCTGGACAACAGAGTGAGACTCCAACTCAAAAAAAAAAAGAAGAAGAAGCATGGGGCCATACGATTTAGGGAGGTAGATGCCCTGCTCTCCTGGTGGCCTGGAACATCCCTGGGAGGCCTGGGCCGAAGTGGGCCAGAGCGCTGCAGTAGACCCCAACCCTGCTCCACTCCTTGTTATGTGTCTGCGGGTTTATTATTAATCACTCTAGACCACATTTCTTCATTTGTTAATGGGGAAGATAAAACACAAAACTGACCTGATAGACTCCTAGGAAGGCTTATGCAAGGAGAGGCTTTAGTACAACGCCCACTAGCTATCCCTTCTGTCTCCTGCTAGAAGGGTCTCTGCATAACTCTCAGGACTCCAGGGGCAGATCGGGAAGACCTTCCCAAACAATGCAAAAATAGTATATGGTTTCTGATGAAGTTGAGCTGTTTTCATTAGTATTAACTCATTTTAGCTTCTAATTACGGACTTTTTTTTTGAGTTGGAGTCTCACTCTGTCGCCCAGACTGGAGTGCAGTGGCACGCTCCCGGCCACCACAGCCTTGACCTGCTGGGCTCCGGCAATCCTTCCATCTCAGCTTTCCAAGTAGCCGGAACTACAGGCACACGCTACCACGCCCGGCTAATTTTTTATTTATTGTAGAGACGAGGTCTTGCCAAGCTTTCTGGGCTGGTCTCAAACTCGCAGGCTCAGGCCATCCACTCGCCTTGGTCTCCCAAAGTGCTGGGTTACTGACTTTTTTAAAAAGTAAAAGTTATTTTGTTATTGCTGCTGTGAGTCGGTATTTTTATTCCAGGGATAGAGTGAGGCAGGCAAGGCTAAGGTAGTAGACCCTGCACTGGAGAAGGCGAGTAGAGGGCAGGGCACAAGGCGCCCTCCACCATCAATCGCAACACTCCCACATAGACGGCAGATGTGCCGTCGTAGAAGCTCCAGGCTGGCCCAGTCCCACCACAGTCAGTGCTCCAGGGGCGCTAATAGCTAAATGCCTCTGATTTGAACTTCAGTCGGTGGCGGCCCTGTCCTTCCACACAGCGGGGATTCCCAGGTCCCCAACTGAGTGTGATGCTCTTACCTTGTAGTAATCCCTACTTTACGCAAATCTAACACCGAGAAATTCCAAGTGTGTGTAAAGCATGCTGTCAATACATAACACTGCATGGTCCGATTCAGAAAAAAAGGAAAATGCAAAATCGCCACCACCACCTCCGCCCCCCAATGCCAGGGAGCAGCCACAAAGCAGCCACGTTGACAGGCAGGCAGAAGCCTCATCTGTCCTCGCCATCAGCCACATCCCTGGCCAGAAGCCAGCCTCCCCAGCCTCCCTCTCACACCTGGTGGCACTGTCAGTAGAACGAAGCCGCAGGTGATGTGCAGAGGCCCCAGGCAGGGGCAGCTGGACACCCACACACCTGACGACTCCCAAGCCATTCCAAAGAGAGGCCACGACCACCAACTGCCAGGTCATACCAGGAGGCTGGTATAAGGCACCGCAGGCAACAGCAGCAGAAGTCAGGACCAGGCAGGGAGGGTTGCACGTTGGTAGGTTGCACGTTGGTGGGTACCATTCTTCTGCCCGCTCATAATTTAGTCTCCAGCGCAGTTCAGCACCCAGGATGACCCAGACACAACCACATACACACTTATAAAAACCCAGAATCAACCAGAATTTGGTTCCCCTTTCACAGTCAAGGGGCTGAGGTTCAGACTTTAACCATCTTACCTGAGTCAGTTCTTCGGTGTAGTGTCTACGCCGGGCCCCACACGTGGCCACCACACGGGAAGCACTGCCGTGGCAGAACTGGACTCAGCTCCCAGGCCTTGGCCGTCACTAAGGAAAGCTATTTCATCACATTCTTCCTGCTTCCTAGCCAGCGTGTGTCCTCTCAGTGGGAGCTTGGGGAAAGCCCCTACCCAGGCAGCCCAGATGGCACAGTGGTGACGCTGTGGATGACCTCTACTCATCTGTTCCCAACTTCTGAAAGGTTTCTCATACTGTTCTTATAATTTTTTTTTAAATCGCTAAGTTATATTTACAACATAATACTCATAGTCCTCTTAGCCTCCTTTATATTTAAAAAAAAAAGTTATTCAAACAAAGAAAAGGTCAGTTCAAGTCCCAAGTCCCACCTCACTGCTGAAGCTTATCATCCCTTGTCTGCAATAGCAGCTGTCACTGTCCCTCCCCCCAGGTTAGGAGGGAATAGGACACTGGCCTTGGGCGTGTCCCCCAATCCTACTATAAATGGCAGGTGTGCCAGGACTCTGGGTCTCTCTCCCTTTTGCACTCAGCACCAGCCTTAAGGAACAGAGGCTGTGCTCGGCAAGCCCTGTCTGAAGCAATGTGTAAATCAACAGACAGACGCCAGGTTTTAAGGTGACTATCATTGGGCCACCACGCCCCTCGGTCACACCCTGGGTTGTGGCCTCCTATCTGCTGCCCTTTGAATTCCTGATTATCTGGTTTACAGTTATTCCTGGCAAGGTTCATCTGCCCATTCATTCATTCCCGAGTTTATTGCTTGGGAGGGAGCAGGGAAGAAGATAAAGCCTAAGGGGGTAGTGGTCCCTCCTGGATGAGGAGGGTGGAGGTGGTGTGTGCCGGGCTCTGATGCAGAATTGGCCCTGACAGAACTGGAAATTAGAGGCTCGTGAGCACAGGGTGAGAGTGGAGTAGAGGGAAGAACCGAGGGTAATTCCCCAATTCTTGGGCACATGGGATGTTTTCAACTGGGCTGGGTACTAAGGGAGATGAGCCTGCCTGTGTGTGAGCCTGGGGACACAGGGTGGATGGGAACCTTCAGGGGTGACCAGAACTCAGTGGAGGGCTGGGGACAAGAATTTGAGATTTGCAGTAATATGTCTGTTAAAATTGCAAGGGATAGCAGTGCACACTGGATGTGAGGACACTCGTTAAATTGGGGGCCAGGGGCTGCCTCTCTCAGCCCTCCAGGTGTCCACTTTTACCACTCAATGGTTCCTTCAGCTCCCTGGGTCTGCACCATGCGCCTGTGCTGCATGAGGTCAAGAAGTGAAGGTCAGAGGGACAGCAAGCCAAGGTCATTGACCACCTGGAGCCCTCAGCATGGCCCCAAGTCTAGGCTACCACCCACCACCCAGTGTCACTGCCCATCAGTGCGTAGCTGCTTTGTGCATCGACACACAGGAGCTCAAGCCTCTCAACAAAACCGCAGTCCAGAAGAACCCAGTGACCTGCTGCAGCCATCAGGTGCCAACCCTAGATGCACGTGGGCTGCCCAGCATTTTGCCCCCAACGACCCTGGCTTTCACTCTCCTACTCCTCACCTTTACATTGCTTCTCCCTGAACTACTTATCCCAGTGGCATACAGCCCGCTGTCATGTATCCCATCTTTGAAAACACAATCCTCCTGGACCCCCTCTTAGTTCTCGCATACCTGGCCTACTGAGAGGCTTCTTGGGATCCTGTGTAAATACCCTTCACCAGGCCAGCTGCAAACACCAGGAAGATCTCGCTAAAATACCTGGTCCCTTCAGGAAGCATTTTTTTTTTTTTTGAGTTAGAGTCTTACTCTTTGTCACCCAGGCTGGAGTGCTGTGGTGCGCTCATAGACACCACAGCCTCAACCTGCTGGGCTCAGGAGATCCTTCTGCCTCAGCCTTCCAAGTAGCTGGAACTACAGGCGCACGCCACCATGCCCAGCTAGTTTTGGTGATTTATCGTAGAGATGAGGTCTCACCAAGTTGCTCAGGCTGGTCTCAAACCTCTGGGCTCAGGCAATCCTCTTGCCTCGGCCTCCCAAAGTGCTGGGATTACAGGCTGAGCACCAACCCCGGCCAGGAAGCCTCTTTTTGGAGTGCTCTGGCTCCTTTCCCAGATGGGCACCCAGGGTCCTGGCCACACAGGCAGCCAAGCTGAAGCAGCCAAGCCTCCCGGGCAGAAGGCCGGCCGGTGTTCATGTCCTGCTGCTGAATTCCAGGACAGAGCAAGAGCTTGTGGCTGGCCCCTGGGCACACCCTGAAGGTGGAGGCCCAGTGGAACCCAGTGACGGACTGGATGGTTCTGTCTCACTGCAGGTGTTTCCTTACACAAGTGGGAAGACCATGGAGGAGGTGGGTGGGAACATGAAAGATCACGTGGCCAGAGCCCTGGCCGCAGCTGCCTTGGGACTGGAGGGAAGGAACGAGGAGGGAGCTCTAGCAGAGTTGCTGGGAGCAGAGGTGCCTTTGGTTGGGTCAGGGTCCAAACTACGGGCAAGGAGACCTCCAGTGAGGGGCGATTCATGAATCGTGGAGCACTTTGGAAAGTTGATGGATAATCAAAATCAAATAACGAGAACTACAGAAACATTCACAACCGTGGACCCCGCTCCTTCCACACCTGTGAATCTCAACAAAGGAAATGTCCCCAGACAGCTGGAAACCACGTCCAGTCACAGGGACAATCAAATAAACAGACAGTTTCACATTCCGTAAACATGTACTGGATGAACAGGAGAGTGACGAATGAGAGAGCCCATAGAATGGATATGTTACAGTCTAACCATGGGTCTTTCACAGGCAGAGACTTTTCTGCTAAGAAATGTTAGCGGCGGGGGTTACAAAACACAGCATGGGCTGGGCTCAGTGGCTCAGCCTATCATCCCAGCACTTTGGGAATCGTCCGAGGCCAGTGAATTGCCTGAGCTCACAGGTTCGAGACCAGCCCGGGCAACTTGGCGAGATCTTGTCTGTACAATAAATCAAAAATTAGCTGGGCGTGGTAGCACGCGCCTGTAGTTCCGGCTACTTGGAAGGCTGAGGCGGAAGGATCGCCGGAGTCCAGCAGGCCGACACTGGGGTGGCCGTGACCATGCCACTGCACTCCAGTCAGGGTGACGGGATGGGACTCCAACTCAGAACCCCCCACCCCCTAAAAACACAGCATGTCCACAGTTCAGCAAAGAAATTCACCAGTACGGCTTTGTGAATAAACAAGGAGGAGCCAGGTGAAGGCAGGGAGGCCCCGTTTGGTGAGCTGGGGAGCCGGCCTCAGCCTCTGCACACGTGCTTTCTGTGTGAGAGTGCTTTTGTAAGGAAAGTGGAAACATGTAGACAGACACTTGAGAGGGCTGCATTGTCATCCATGCATACTTATCTGCATAAGCCTCCCCACGCCCCTCACATTCTTCTGGCACACCTAATTCATTTCTTTTTTTCATTATGTTTCTCCTGAGGCTATTTTGGCTACAAGATAGATTCTAACAAAATAACAGGGATTTGACAAATAAAAGGAATGCTTAAGGATGCGTTAACAGTAATCTTGCCAAGCCAGGAAGCAGTCTAGAGCTTGGCACATGCATGAGGGTGAGAAACAATTTGCCTGAAGAAACAAGAAAAATCAACAACACAAAACCTTTCTCTGCCTCCATTTCAGAAATCAACAAGACACATACAGGCACATCTCGTTGCATTATTGCACTTTGCTGTAACGCACTTCGGAGACACTCAGTTATTCTTACAAATTGAAGGTTCTGGCTATCCGGCATTGAGCAAGTCTATGAAATTCATTTTTTCTAACAGCTCACTTCATGCCTCTGTGTTATGTTTTGGTTATTCCCACAGTATTTCAAATATTTTCATTATTATTATAATACTTGTTATGATGTTTTGTGATCAGTGATCTTTGACGTTACTATTGTCATTGCTTTGGAGTGCCATGAACTGTGTCCATGTAAGACAATGAACTTGATCGACAAATGTGTGTGTTCTAGCCGCTCCACCACCAAGTCATCACCCCTGCCTCTCTCTCCTTGGGCCTCCCTATTCCCCTGAGACACAACAATATTGAAATTAGGCCAATTAATAACCCTACAACGGCCTCAAAATATTCAAGTGAAAGAAAGAGCCCCATGTGTCTCATTTTACATCAAAAGCTGGAAACAAATAAAGCTTAGTGAGGAAGGCATGTCAAAAGCCCAAATGGGCTGAAAGCTAGGCTACTTATGCCAGACGGTTAGCCAAGTTGTGAATGCAAAGGAAAAGTTCTTGAAGGAAATTAAAAGTGCTACTCCAGTGAGCACACAAATGAGAAGAAAGTAAAACAGCCTTATTGCTGACATGGAGAAAGTGTTATGGGTCTGGATAGAAGATCCAGCCAGCCACAACAGTCCCTCAAGCCCACGCCCAGTCCAGGGCCCTGCCTCTCCTCGATTCTCTGAAGGCCGAGAGAGGTGAGGAAGATGCAGAAGAAAAGTCCGAAACTAGCAGAGATTGGTTTATGAGGTTTAAAGAAAGAAACCAACTCCATAAAATAAAAGTGCAAGTTGAAGCAGCAAGTGCCAATGGAGAGGCTGCAGCAAGGTATCCAGAAGGACTGCTAAGGACATTGATGAACATGGCTACACTAAACAACAGATTTTCAAAATAGACGACACAGCCTTGTATTGGAAGAAGGTGCCATCTAAGACTTGCAAAGCTAGTGAGAAGCCAATGCCTGGCTTCAAACCTTCAAACAGGCTGACTCTTTTGTACTTTTTTTTTTTTTCTTTTCATTTTTGGCTCTAAGTGGAAGCCAGTGCTCTCTGTTCATTTTGAAAATTCTGGGACCCTTAAGAAATATGCTTCGTCTACTCTGCCTGTGCTCTCGAAGTGGAACTACAAAGCCTGGATGACAGCACATCTGTTTATACATGGTTTACTGAATATTTTAAGTCCAATGTTAAGACAATGCTCAGAAAAAAGATTCCTTTCAAAGTATTATTGCCCTTTGACAAATGTATCTGTTCCCCCAAAAGCTCTGATGGAGAAGTACAAAGAGATTCATGCTCTCATGCCTGCTAACACAACATCCATTCTGCAGCTCATGGATCAAGTCATTTCACCTTTCAGTTCTTATTATTTAGCAAATACCTTTCATAAGGCTATAGCAGCCATAGCTAGTGATTCTTCTAATGGATCTGGGCAAAGTAAATTGAAAACCTCTGGGAAGGATTCAACATTATAGATGACTTTCAGAACATTTGTGATTCACAGGAGGAAGCAAAAATATCAACATTAACAAGAGTCTGGAAGAAGTTGGTTCCAACCCTCATGGATGACTCACCCTTTTTTTTTTTTTTTGAGTTGGAGTCTCACTCTGTTGCCCAGACTGGAGTGCAGTGGCCGCTCCCAGTCATTGCAGCCTCGACCTGCTGGGCTCCAGTGATCCTTCTGCCTCAGCCTTCCGAGTAGCTAGAATTACAGGCGCGTGCTACCACGCCTGGCTAATTTTTTTTTTATTTATTATAGAGATGAGGTCTCACCAAGTTGCCCAGGTGGGTCTCGAACCCGCGGGCTCAGGCAATCCACTCACCTCAACCTCCCAAAGGCGTGGGATTACAGGCTGAGCCACCGAGCCCAGCATGGATGACTCACTTTATTACAGTGGTCTGGAACTGAGTGCACAACTGTCTCCAAAGTGTGCCTATACATAAATACATACACACATGCACACACATATACTCACACATGCAGACATACACATGTGTTGTACACATACATATATGTGTGCATGTATACATGAATGTGCCTTGGCACATGCTTATCACACGCAATCACACACACGCATGTACACACACTAGGTGGAGGCAACCAGGTGGAATTCTGCATGTGAAGCCTATGTTCAGATTCTTTTTGAACCCTGGTGCCCTCTTTTGTAAAATAAACCCCACTGGCTATTGGGCAGCAAGAGGGTCTCATCAAAATGATGCCAACTTCAGAAGATCCTGGAGACACTTTCAAATCAAAATGTGAGTTTTAAAAATTCTCTTCATTTAGTAAAGTAAAAGTTGGCTACTCTAAGGGGAGTCCCTAGATTGATTCTAGGTGACCGTTTCAAGACAGATACATCGAGGCCAAGACCCGCTGGATGGGGGCCTCTCCCCTCTCGTGGGGGCTACTCTGTACCTCCAAAGATTTGGGTGTCCTGCCCATCCCGGAGCCCCACGAACCCTCGAGTCAGAGGAAAGGGAGGGGGGCTGGAGGGTCAGAGTCTGGGTATCTGAAGCCCCAAGGTTCCCATAAGAGAGCTCAATTATTGTTTGGTTAGTTGTTGGACTTTTCTTTAACCCATAATTGTGTCCTAATACCAGAAAGCTTCTCTGGTCAGTGGGAGTGTTTCTGACTCACACTCTGGGGGTAAGGGCAAGAGAAGCTGCTGGAGCTGAGGGGGGCACAGGAGCTGACAAAACCACTTCCAGCTCAAATCAGAGGCATGGCGGGTGAGATTTCCGAGGGGCTGCAGTGAGGGCTAGACCCTGCCCACATTTCCTGGCAGGCCTGGGGGCGAATACGACCACCTGTAGACCCAAATGGCAGAACTTCAAAAGTTTTTGGTGCAGGAACGGGGCCTGGACGGTCTCAGTACAAGGGCACTGCCCCTACCTGTAGGGGCCGAGTCCCAGCCAAGAGATCCTGCTCCCTGGTCTCGGCTTGGAACACGTAGGAGACTCAGACTCTCCTCAGACAAGTCTTGCAGATGTCCACAATCGGACCCATCCTTGAGGTCAACAATGTGTTTGGGTTCGTTCCTACGTGTCTTATTTAAGAGAGAGGCTGACTTTTTCTGCCTCTGTCACTTCTACAGTCACAGAGGACCTGCACAGTCACACCTAGAGTCTAGAACAACCAGGGACACTGAGGGAACTTCTACTGTGACCATCACCACCACCTGGGCCAAGTTGCCAAAAGCACCTTTTCACTCCAGCATGCTATTCAACCCGGTCCACAACCTCCCCTACCGGGATAGTGTTGTCTTTAACTCTTTCAAATGCAAAAAATGTTCACACTGGATAGTGACAAAAATGCGTGCCAGTTTCTGCAACATCTTTCATTGCAAAATACATTTTTACCAGAGGCCCAGGGGAACACACGCGTGACAACTGGCAGGACCTTCTCTGGGATGCTTCTATTCATTTATTTTAAGTACCAACCAGTTTCTCTGCCTATGAATAACTGGAAATGTGAAGGGGCATTTGGAAATGGGAGGACTCTCTAATCTTCACACTGGGGTGGCCACTAGCATTGAGTGACAGAAGTTAGGGGGCGATGCAATCCTGAGGCAAACCATCCAGCAATGAGTTATTCCACCCAAAATGCCATGAACCACACACTAGGGTATTGCACCCACAGTTCCAGAGCATGTGTCGTGGAATTCTCCAGAAGAACCCACAAGCTGGAAGGATGGCCTATTTTCAGGAGGTCCAGGTAGGAAACAGGCGATACGCAAGCCCAGGTCTTCTGCCCTGTCTGCCCATCTATCCCTCCTGTGTCCAACTGGGGCTGCTGTACCACTCCCACCCCCATCGATGAGGCCTGGCCCAGCCTGACCCCCTGCTGCCCTCCCCCGCGTGGGTGCTGCCGCCCAGCAGACGGGGCACTGCTTCCTGCAGGCAAGAATGAGGAACCCATCCAGTGGAACCCATCCAGTGGCGGAGCCCCTGAGGGTTCCCAACATGAAAGGAAACAGGGAATTTGCCGTCCTGATAGGAGCAAGCTGTGGCAAGCCCAGTGCCAAGGAGGATCAAAGAGACAGAGCCACCTCCCAGGTAATCCCCGCCAGGAATGCTTCCTTTGCCTGCATTGTTTTCTTCTCTTTTCTTACTCAAGGGCAAAAAGCAAAGTTCCCAGTCTGCACCTCCTTTCAGGAGGACTTGACACTCCACACAGTGTTTCATACCCTTATCCCCGCGTGTTGATGTCCCCACCTTCTACAGATGTGTCCCTCAGACCAGACTTCAAGGAGGCCGACCCCAGTGCCTCCCTACCCTGCAGCAATGCACGTGTTTGCTCAGGATGGGGAAAGACACTGGTGTTTCATTTTAGGGACTAGGATTGAGCCCACCTCTGCTTTCACCTACTTGCAAATTTCGAATGACTCCTATTTCCTCGCTGAAAAAGCTGGGACAGAATAACACAGCCTCCTGGTCAGGTTTCCCACGCAGGAGAGGTCAGGGTCCATCACTTCCTCCCTGGGCAGCCGGGCCCTGTTCTGTTTCCCCAGGGCCCGCTCTGCCCACGTGGCTGCCCTATGTGACATTCTCCTGGTCACACCTGCAAGAAAACCCTGCTCAGGGCACCAGGCCAAGCCCTCCTTAAGTAGCTTGAGGTCATGTCCAGGAACTGTGAGCAGGAGGGAGTTTTGCATGACTTCAGGGAGGAGCTTTTCCAAGAACCTGGGCAAAGGAAAACCAGCAGCAAATCTCCCAGAGCCTAAATCTCCTGGGGGAGCACAAGGGAAGGCACTGGGAGGCAAATTTCTATGTCATTCTTCAAGTCCCCTGTTTAAGGCATTCTTAAATAAATATACAGACATCGGGGTGCATATTCAGATTTTTAATAATTGGGTAGGAGGCGTCCCCAAGAAACCAAGGAGCAGCTAGAAAGGCGTCATGACATTCTGACTTAGGGACTTCTGCCCCTGGTGAGCTCCAAGCACTTTGCAGGGTGGTACAGGGCAATGGGGTGGTGCCCTGGCCACCTCACATCATCTTCAGGGCTGTGCATCAAAAGGAGATCCCAAGGCAGGGTCTCCCCCTTTGCCCTCCACCTAAAACTTGACTTTTATGCATCACTGCTATGGTCTGAATGTTTGTGTCCCCACCAAAAGTCATATGTCAAAGTCTTAATCTTCAAAGTGATCATATTAGGAGGTGGAACCTTGGGGAGGCGATTAGGTCTTGAAGAGAGATTGGATTAGTGCCCTTATAATAGAGACCTCAGAGAGCTCCCTCACCTTCCCCCTCCACCCCCGCCCATGTGAGGACACATAGAAGGCACCATCTATAAAGCAAAGAGCAGCCCCTCAAGACACCAACTCTGCTGATGTCTTCACCTTGAACTTCCAGCCTCCAGAACTGTGAGAAATATATACCGTTGTCCATAAACACCCAGTCTAAGGTATTTGGTTATAGCAGCTCACACTGATTAAGACATTGCCCTGCCCAAAATCTCAACAGGTTCCACCATGAAACCCTGGCACTCTCATGTCTTCCCTAAATCCACTCTAAAACTTTCTACCCATAGGGTTTCTCTTCGAGTTTCCTCATCCCTCTCTTGGTCTCCGTCCCAGGCATCCAGTCCTTGGCTGTCTCTGCCCATGACCCCACGGCTGCTCCTGTGACTTCTCCAACCAGGATCCCTGCACAGACCTCAGCCCCTGTGCACAAGTGACTCCCTTCAAGGGGCAAGGGCAGCCCCACCTCTCAGCACCCTGAACCCGTTCCTCTTGAGGCTGCCTAGAACAACATTCCTTCTGAGGTGCAAATCTGGCACATTGTCCTGGCTGGGGGACCCAGAGCTTCTGAAGAAAAAAAAAAAGCTTTATCATTTATAATTATTTTAAGTAGACTCCAATAAATGGAATTAGAATTATTTGCTCAGAGATGGACAGGATAAAACTTGATTGACCACACCCTTCGGCCTGGCCTGGTGCCTTCTACTAGAGTGGGTCATTTCACAAAACTTTCCAACCCAGTCATCTCTGTGGACATCCTCAGAGATTTTGGAGTGACTGTCTTTTTCTGTGGGATTCTTACTGCATACAGATCAGGTAACATCAGTCTCTTGGCTGCACATGGAGAAGAGAATGTTTGTCTCTGGCTTGTTTGAAGACAAGTAAGAATAGCATGGGGAAAAAAAGTAGCATGGACAACTTCAAGGTCTATCACTTTACCAATACTTTGCATCAGGAAGGTACAAATGAGCCAACTCATCCATATATATATGCATATATTCATATACTGTATATATATATATTCCTGCATCTATATACTATTGAATCTGTTTCCCTGAAGAACCCTGACTGATTAATACCACTATAGTCTCTTAGCTGCCTCTCCCCACTCAGCTTTCAGTTTCCACAGCAACTTCTTTGGCTCTGTGGAGATGGCACCTTCCCACAGTTCAGTCCAGGTATACACAAGGCTACCTATAGCTCCTGAACTCTAAGAAACTCAACTCCTCTTTGTAGGAAAAGCATACTCTCTCACACACAAAAGAAGCTCAGTCTACATCTCTTTAGTGAAGAATATAAGCTAATCCTCAACCAGCAGAGCTGGCTGTAATGCCACTGACCTTCAGAAATGTGGGTTTTTCATTCCTTAATGTAGTACATCGGTTGGTGGGATACAAAATTAAAATAAATATGTGTCAAAAATATATATGCACAAATGTACTTGTTGACACTAACCTCACTTTTCAATCTCACATTTGCTGTATTTCCAAATCTTGGGCAAGAATTCAAATTGAAGGTTTAGGGAGCCTAAAGGGTCCCCCTAAGCATTAGAACCATCAGTGTGGTGTATCCCTCACGTGTCCCTCAGTCAAGCAACCAGCCACAGTCTGATAGGATGGTACTTGTGACTTACTGCAAAGCCACGTGGAACTTTAAAGATATCGGACTTAACAGTTTCACTGGGGTATCAGGTTAGTGCTACATACTGGAAAAAGGATTACCAAGATGAGTGGTTCTAAACATTGTGGAACCCCAACCCAGGTTGTCTGATGCAGGAAATCTGGGGTGGAGCCTAGAATTGGCATTTCTACTAGTCCCCAGGGAATGTTGGTCTTGGGATCTCACTTTGAGAACTACTGACTTTAGACAGATGTCTGAAAATATGGACTCCCTCTCAGCAGAGCCACCCAGACAGCTGCCTGACCTGGCAGGTGAACCCAAGGGAGTTACCAGTCACAGAACTGTGATAGCAGCTACATTTACATTTCCATGGAGGTTAAGTAGAAGGCTACCTGTAATAGTACTTTAGAGTACTATTACAGAGTTATGGTCTGAAGAAAGGCAAACTGAAGCACATTTTTGTTTTGTCAGGTTTACAAATCACCTACAGAATAAGCACAGTAAGTAAAATTATCTCCTGCTCTACTCTGCCTTTTAGACTGAAGAACTTGCTACCTAGGTAAGAAGAATTGTAAGTAATAACCTGATTATTTGCAGACACAATAAGTGTTTCTAAAGAGCTTAAAAACAGTTAAGGGCTACCATTTCATAACCTCTCATCGATAACAAATTCAAGCAAATATCATCCTTGGATGTTAAAACCACTGAGCAAAAGTAGTCAGGAAGTCGTCTCAAAGGTAGCAAGGGGAAGATGTACCTTGACACTGAGGGATCTGGAAGTCTTAACCATGGATCAAACTTGGCTGACAAACAGCAGGACAAAGAGACTTCCGTCTCTCGATGTGAAGCAAACAGAGGTAGCTCACACATATGTAATCACTTTGCAAAAACTGCTTATCCTGAATCTAATGATGAGAAAAGAATCAGACAAATCCATACTGTGCAACAACCTGCAAGAAAGCTGGGGTTTGCCCTTCAAAAAGTCAGTGTCCTTGAATAAATAAGAACAAGAATTAAAACTATCCCTATTTTCAAATGACATGATTATCTACATGGAAAATCCCAGGGAATATACAAAACAAAATGCCTAAAAGCAGTGAGTAAATTTAGCAAGGTCACAGGACATAAGATAAAGAAAAGAAATCCAATTTTATTTCTGTGTACTAGTAATGAACACATAGACACAAAATTAAAAATACAAGACCATTTACAATCACTTAACAAAATGAAACACTGAAGTGTAAATCTTAACAAAATATATAAAGGACTTGCATGCTAAAAACTACACAGTGCTGATGAAATAAATGAAAGATGATCTAAAGAACTGAAGAGACATACCATGTTCATGAACTGGAAGTCCTTCATCAAGTGAGTGACTAAACAAACTGTGGTACATCCATCCCATGGAGCACTGCCAGTAGAGAAACAAGCTACTGATATACACAACAACCTGGGTGAATCTATGGACTGGATAATTAGGCTGAGTGAAAAGCACGCGTCCCCAGAGGTTCCATACTGTATGATTCCACTGACACAGTATTCTTGAAATGACGACACTATAGAAATGAAGAACAGATTAGTGGATGCCAGCAGGGGTGGGAACGGAATGGAAGTATGAGTGGCTGTAAAAGGTCTACAAGAGGGAAGCTTGTGGTGAGGCACCTTGACTGTATCGACTGTCAATATCCTATTGTGATAAGGTACTAGAGTTTTTCAAGATAATCTCTCTGTACAAGAGGTCTTTCTGTATCATTTCTTAAAACTGCCTGCACACAGTCTCAAGATAAAACATGTTGATTAAAATACAATCTTTGGAAATTAAAAAAGTCAACATCACATATTCAGTGCAGCATGTAAATCACGAAGGAATTCTAAGTGCATTAAGGCCTCACTATAAATCACTTTGGGAGACAACTGGAAAAAATTGGCTAAGGACTAGATGTCACCTGATATCACACAATCGATATCAAACAGTGTAATTATAATCTTGAGGTTAAAAGATATGAAAAAATGTCTTTGTTGCTAGGAAATGCAGGCTAAAGTTTGTATGGGTGCAGTTCATGACGTGCACAACTTGTTTTCACCTAAGATAAAGAGAAATAAACAATATGTGGCAAACTGGCAACAAAGAACCAAAGGTCTACAAGAGTTTATTATATTGTTCTTTCAACTTTCCTAAAAATGTTAACATTTTCAAAAAAATGTTGGAAGAAAAACGTTTTGTTTTTTTTAAAGTTCAAACATCATGCACTGAGCTGATCTGCACTTCATTCACAGCCTCCTTTACACTTCATGGTAAAACATTAGCCCTGGGGGAGCCACTCTCTAGCACACCTGGCAGTGATCATTAGGCCATCAGTGAGATTCAGCACCACATATGTCAGAAGAAAGTACAGACTGGGGTGATGGGATCGGCGATGGAGGGACCCCCTGCCCTGACCCCTCGGGCCTCAGCATGACCCTCTGACTCCTCAGAAGTGATGAAGGGACCCTCCACCCCTCAGTGATAGAGGAACCCACCAATTCCGACCCTTTGGTGCTTGCCTCTCTGGCTGCACTGCTCCAGATGAGCTCCTCTGTAACTAACATCAGAAAGGCAGATGACTGGTGGGGCTTGGTGGCTCAACCTGTAATCCCGCACCTTTGGGAGGCTGAGGTGAGTGGATTGCCTGAGCCCGCGGGTTCAAGACCCGCCTGGGCAGCAAGACCTCATCTCTACAATAAATCAAAAAATCAACCGGGTGTGGTAGCACATGCCTGTAATTCCAGCTACTTGGAAGGCTGAGGTGGAAGAATCGCTGGAGCCCAGCAGGTCGAGGCTGCGGTGGCCAGGAGCAGCCACTGCACTCCAGTCTGGGCGACAGAGTGAGACTCCAACTCAAAAAAAAAAAAAAAAAGAAAGGCAGATGACTGACAAGGTCACACAGCTGACAGGATGACAGACTCCAGAGGTGAACATAGGTGGCCAGCTGGAATTTAAACCTGGAGGACCTACTGCCGTGCCACCTCCTCTCTCACTGAAATAATCGAGATCTATGCTCACGGCAAAGTGGGGCGGGGGCAGTGACCAAGTCAGTCCCTACCTGGGTCTATTAAGAACTCTGTGCCAGGCCTCAAATTCCATCGATATTTGGGTTCACCATCACAGAGCCGAGGACCCTCACTAACACCGGGCCTTTCCTCAGGGATAGGGCCCACAGAGAAAAGGAACAAAGGTCAAGATACGCCAGTCAGCCAGGTTCAGGGTACTTTGTTCTCCAATATCTCATTCTGGGCCTGACATGAGTTTGTCTGCCAGCTGCCTTCTAAAACAGCAAGTGAGCCTCAGAGCATCTGGCTGATTCCCCAGCCCTGATGCTTGTGGCAGGCTTCATTCTTTTTTTGTTGTTGTTGTTGAGTTGGAATTTCACTCTGTCGTCCAGACTGAAGTTCAGTGGCATGCTCCCGGCCACTGCAGCCTCGACCTGCTGGGCTCCAATGACCCTTCTGCCTCAGCCTTCCAAGTAGCCAGAACTACAGACATGTGCCACCACACCTGGTTAATTTTTTGATTTATTGTAGAGACGAGGTCTCACCAAGTTGCCCGTGTGGGTCTCAAACGCGCGGGCTCAGGCAATCCACTTGCCTCAGTCTCCCAAAGTGCTAGGATGACAGGCTGAGCCACCAAGCCCAGTCGACAGGCTTATTTCCAAGCATCTCACCAAAGTTCCACCCTAGGTTCTCCTCCAGACCTTCTGAGAGGATGCTCTGATGTTCAGCTCTTGAAAAGTAGGTGCAGGCAGCCTCGTCCGTCTCAAAGGAAAGACCAGTTATCAGAAAAATGAAGCCTTGGACTCCAGAGGGCCAGGGATTCCAACCCTGGGCCTGTAGGAGAAGGAAGAAGACAGCAGGGTCCCAGCATCAGGGAAGGCACACAGCCCCGAGAGAGTCACTGGGGACATCAGCCTTCACCCTGTGAGATGCACTGGCAGAACCAGAGGCTCTGCAGCAAGCAGGATGGAGACAAGCAGACTCTGGTTCTGAGAAACATGCTCGGGAATTTCCAAGTAAGAGAGAGGGCAAGACGCGTCACCCTCTCTCCATTCTGCTGAGCCTCAGTTTCTTCAGTTTGTGAGGGCTAAATGTATCTGGGACACAGCTGGCGCTCAATAAACGTTAGCTGCATGAAAGGAATGAGTGAGTGAATGAATGAACAAAAGAAGGAACAAATGAATCTCCCCCACACAGAGCTCACACACAGTCAATAATTCATGCCAGCTATGTCCCATCCGCCGCCTCCTCCCTTGGGTGCGCACCTTCTATTCACAGCAACAAGCCTGAGGTCTATGAGCTGACGCTGGGCCACATCTCACTTGAGCTGCTGGAAAGAGAACAGCATGTCATGGAAACCCCAGCAGATGTGGGGGCGTCATGAGCAGCAACCACGTGACACTGTGCCATGTGTTTTACCCAGGGCCAAGGCCAAATGCCAACTGCTTGATATAATGGCCCTGAAGTGGGCTGCAGCCTCTGTGAGGAAGGACAGATGCATCAGTTGACAGAGAGATAACTTGTACCCGGACACACTATCTCCCCACTGTGGCTGGTGAACAAAGCCCACAGTATTCGCAACGTAGCACGCTATCGCCACACACATTCCTCATCTGGGCAGCTATCTGAGCAGTTGCTCGCCTGCAAGCTTGTGTACTGTGCACATCCAAACATCTTCCCAAATCTTGATGTGCATTCAGTCCTCATACAGAAATTGTGAACACGATCTGGGTAGCCTCAGCAGAGAGCAGATGAGGGGCAGAGGAGACTTTCCCAAGACCAGAAACTGGACTCCCAACCTCTTTATAAGAACAAAACCTACATTTAAATATTAGACAAGGGATTGCACATGTGCATCAAGACTGGAAGCCATTCTGAGAGCGAGACACAGGAAACAATTTTTGCCACTTTTCAAGGAAACAGACTTCACAACATGCTCTGTCCAGAAAGAATATTTTTTGTGCTTTAAGCATAGTAAAGTGACCAGGCGTGGTGGCTCACGTTCTGTAATCCCAGCACTTTGGGAGGCTGAGGCAATAGGATTGCTTGAGTCCAGGAGTGTGAGATCAACCTGGGAACATAACAAGATCTCGTCTCTGTAAAAAGTAAACGAATTAGCCAGGCATGGTGGCATGTGCCTGTAGTCCCAGCTACTCAGGAGGCTGAGGCAGAAGGATTCCCTGAGTCCAAGAGGTTGAGGCTGTGGTGAGCTATGATCATGCCACTACACTTCTGCTTGGGTGACAGACTGAGACCCCCAACTCAAAAAATTTAGTAAAAGAAAATGGTCGAGTGGCCCGGCTCAGTGGCTCAGCCTGCTATCCCAGCACTTTGGGAGGCCAAGGCGAGTGGCTTTCCTGAGCTGACAGGTTCGAGACCTGCCCTGGCAACTTGGCAAGACCTTGTCTCTACAATAAATCAAAACAATTAGCCAGGACTGGTAGCACACACTTGTAGTTCCCGCTACTTGGAAGCCTGAGGTAGAAGGATAGCCGGCGCCCAGCAAGTCGACTGCACCCCAGCTTGGGCAACAGAGTGAGACTCCAACTCAAAAGAAAAAAGGTCAAGTAACAGCCTTGTAGGTGCAACTCTTGTCAGGGAGCCTGCATGGATTCCTAGCAGGCATTAGTCATCAACTTTCAACAACATGACAACTTGAAGCATGGCTGTTTTCCAAGGATATAACAGTAGGCTAGATTCTTAAGACTGTAAAATGAGGTGCCAACAGTTCTCTTCTGAAAGTTAAAGGGGTATGTTGCAAAGCTAAACTCCAAGAACAATAATAGTGGCCCTGAAAATATGAATAAAACCTTGGGAAAATGTGCCAGCATTTCTCTCTGTCCCAGAGAAGAATCATTTCCAGAATGTTCCCATCTGGGTCCCTCCCATTGTAAAGCATACTGGACAAGCACTAGATTGCAAGGCCAACCCCCTGGCTATCCAGAGGAAGGAATACAGACTCCAAGTGAAGTAACACCTTGACCAAGGACACGTAGCTAACTCTTATCTCCTGCTAAAACCCCTTTCATATTTGAAAAAAAAAAAAAAAGCTGAAGCCTTGGTTCTTGTCCTTGGTGGAGTTCAGATTTTAGTGAGGTCAGAGAGATACAAAAAAAATGACAAACCCAATCCCAGAAGATGTGAGCAGAGGAAGAACATGGCTACCAGAGCCTCAGATCCGGGAGCTAGGTCTCTGAAAATCAGTAGGGATCACCCTGTAGAAGACACATGATCTGGAGGCCCACAGTCCCACCCTGGCCCAGTCAGTCTGTCTGGGGCCGTGGGGGCACTCAAGGCTATCTGAAAAATTCTTTGGGGTTCAGAGCCTCTCAAAAGGATGAATGACCACAGGTGAGAGAAAAGGAACAATAATGACACCTAGTTCTTATTCAAGAGCTGTTGGCTCAGTGAAGGCCACTCAATTCCAGCACCACGTCAGAGAATTTCAGGGACCATCCCAAGGCCACATGGAGAGTAAATCCAGGGGTAACACTGGGTGCCACCCTGATCGCTGCAAAACCTGCTCCCTTTCCACTTCTCTCCCAGGGTAAACAGGCAGAAAAGCGCAGTCTCTAGCAGTATACAAGCTGAAGCTGTCTTCTTGTTTGCGCAAAGTCATCCCGCACTATGGTAGATGGAAAAGCTGGTGTCTTCAAGACTCATGGAACTGATGACAGGTGGAACATCGTGGAAAAACTGGTGTATACCAATGAAAGGAGAGCCAGTAGATCCAGGAGGTCAAGGGGACGCAGGACAATAGAGATCACAGTTGACCAAAAGGCTTTGTCAGCTCCCGCCCATTCATCCAACTCATCTTGGCACTGAAAACAGAAACCCTAGTCTGTCTGGAACTCAGCTGGAGCATTACTGGCTGCAGAGCTGAATTCAGCACCAACAGGTCCCAGCTGGACTCTCACCAAGAGTCTTGGTCACAGACTCACGGGCCAAGGTCAGCAGTAAGCAGCTCCAGGGCACGTCTAGCCCCGTCAGCACGCAGCCCGCCACAGGACTGTGTGAGCCCTTGTGTGTGGCATCCTGGGGAGCCATGCAGAAAAGAGAGCACGCCTCGTCCATGTAGACTTCACTTCGCAGGAGCTGCAGCACCTCCCTCCTCTTCCCTGGTCCTCCGTGGGTCCTGGCAACCCAGCCGGGAGAGGAACACAGCTCCGAAGGCAAGACCACCAGCCCACACGGAGGGCACCTCGCTGCTAGGTGTGAGCCCACCCAGGCTTCCCCGTGGGCTATGCACAAAGTCCACAGGCGACCAGAAGCCCGACGAGCCAGCGCTGAACCGGAATTGGCATTTTCTGCAAGAAGCAGCATTGACAAGAATCATTTACTCACAAATAGTCGGCCTAGCAGTTGAGGGATTATGCAGAGTATGGCCATCAGGCTCGGGCATGCTAGGAAGTCATTACACTCATGAGTATGGAGATGACATGGAAAGACTGGAAAAGCATAAAGTGAGATACAGGTTTGGGAAAACCACCAGCATAATGATTACCTACACACTGTGCTACAGACTTCTAGACAGGAAGGGGGAAATGATTGTGTTATGGTGTGAGAACAGTGAGCAATTTACAAGAACATAAGCATCATTTAAAATGATGATATGATTCCTAATCACAAACAAAATGCCCTGGAAGTGCAATATGCTCTTCGTGATGACCCATATTTGGGGTTATTCCTATTTAAATTGAGGTAGGAGGAGGAGATTAAAAAGTAACTCTGTGTGGCCAGTCACCTACTTCACCCACATTTTTAATCAGCATAATCTGGTTAAGATCGCATCCTTGCCATTTTCTCAGAAAATGAGAAATATCTCCCAGGGATACACAAGGAGATGTCACCAGGGCTGGCCCGCAAGATCATGGGGCAAGTGTGGCTCAGGCTTTGGGAAAACACGTCTCTAGCCATGCTATCCCATGCAGGCTGGATCTCCAAAGACGAGGTCCACCCACCAGTCCTTTCTTAGGAAAGGAAGCCAGGGCCCCAGGTACTACAGCCCACCCTGCCACCCCTTCCACACCCCAACCAAGTGACTTTACTGTTTGTTATGCTACAATATGCCCTTCGTTGGGACCTGGGAGCCACCCTCCTGCCACAAGTCAGCAGGGCCATCAGTATCTTCTAGCTTGACAATTCTTAACCTCCTTATGGAAAAAAGTCATCCTTCCCTTTTGGGCTGCACTCTTGGAAATTTCAAGGCAGACTGTCTCCACTTCCCACCCTGGGGAATCCCCACCATCCCCCACACTTACTCCCACCAGCCCATTAGGTTGGCCAGGTTGTGGAAGATCTACAAACCCCACTGTAGTAAACGACGTGAAAAGTTATCTAAGGCTTTGCCAGTTCTCCCAGTTTAAAAGGTGGCACACCCTGCCTTGTGTCTCTTAATTCCTTCTTGCCTTCTGCAAATCCCTTTGCTACTCCAGAACACGCCAGGCAGCTCCCGCATGTGGCTTCCGTCTCTCCATCTAAATGGCTCCCTCCCTGGATTTACTCCCTCATCTCCTCCAATCCAACAGCCCTATGGAGAGAAGCCTCAGTCAATCCCATAGAACAGTCCTCCGCCCGATCCCCAGCGGCCCTTGGCCCCATCCCCAAGCCTCCCTGGCCAGGGAGCCTCGAGAAATCTGGTGGAATGTAAGTGTGAGTCTCCCTCCGCCTCATGCCGCCAAACATGACGGATTCTGCAAATGCCCAGTGTTGGAAATGGTGTGGGTAACTCTGGTCCAGCGTGTTCAAGGGGGGCAGTAGAAGACAGCCTGCTGTTGACATTTCTGACTTGGAATCGTGAACACATTCTTAGAAGGTAAAAATTAACCAGCGCCAGCCCGGGAGGGCGTTATGACCATGCTTTCGGGGCTGGCCACTGCTGGCCTGGCAAGCTTCATGGACTAATCAGAAAAGCTGTCCCACTCCAAGCACCCAGGGGCCGGCATAGTCATTTTACAGAGCAAGACCAAAGCCGAGCCTGGTTCTGGGTTGTTCCTCAGAAAAGCAACCGAGGAAACCCGGAGTAAGTGTGCTCATAGATCATAGGCTCTGGCATGCGAGTCCCAGACTGAACCATTTATCCAAATTAAAACCATTCTCCAGAAACAAAATCAGACCCTTTTAATTGAAAATAAAGCCAAGCAGCCCTGAAGGGTCTTTTTTTTTTAAATGAAAGAAGACATTCTTCCTGCTTTCTCATTCCATTAATCACAGAGTTTACACAATCTGTCAAAATAGCTTGGTAAGAAGTCTCTCTCTTCCTTTTCCTGCAGGCCTGGTTTTTACCCTGTGGGTGACAACCCAGCCATGCTTAGGGACTGTGGATGGTCAACATGAGAATCCAGTCGGCACCCCTTGTCTCAACTGCAATTTAACCGCATACATCAAGAGGCTCCAAAAGGCTTGTGTTCACTTCTGGGTATATCTCCAAAAGAAAGGGAAGCAGGGACTTGCACACTATGGTCATAGCAGCATTGTCCACAACAGCCAAAAGGTGGAAGAAACTCAAGTGTGGACCGGGCTTGGTGGCTCAGCCTGTCATCCCAGTACTTTGGGAGACTGAGGCAAGTGGATTGCCTGAGCCTGTGGGTTAGAGACCAGCCCAGGCAACTTGGGGAGACCTCGTCTCTACAACAAATCAAAAATTATCCGGGCCTGGTAGCGCGTGCCTGTAGTTCTGGATACCTGGAAAGCTAAGGCAGAAGATCACCAGAGCCCAGCGGGTTGACACTGGGGTGGCCGTGAGCATGCCACTGCACTCCAGCCTGGGCGATAGAGTGAGACTCCAACTCAGAAAAAAAAAGAAAGCCAAGTGTCCATCCGCAGATGAATGGATAAGCAAAATGTGCTCTGTGTATATAGGGACAGACAGTAGTGTGTATACATACACACACATACACACACAAAAAATAGGCTGTTATTTACACACACATACGCGCGCGTGCGCGCGCACGCACACACACACACACACACACACACACACACACAATAGGCTGTTATTTAGCCTTAAAAGGAGATAAGGCCAAGTTTGGTGGCTCAGCCTGTAATCCCAGCACTTTGGGAGGCCAAGGCAAGTGGATTACCAGAGCCCGCAGGTTTGAAACCAGCCCGGGCAACTTGGCGAGACCTCATATCTACAATATATCAAAAAATTAGCTGGACGTGGTAGTGCATGCCTGTAGTCCCGGCTACTTGGAAGGCAGAAGGATCGCCGGAGCCGAGCAGGTCAATGCTGGGGTGGCCATGAGTATGCCACTGCCCTCCAGCCTGGGCGACAGAGTGAGACGTCTACTCAAAAAAAAATGAGATAAATTCTGACATGCTACAACACAGATGGACCTTGAGAATATCATGCTACGTGAAATAAGCCAGTCACCAAAAAAGGCAAATATCGTATGATTCCGCTTATGTCTGGTACCTAACACAGTCAATTTCATAGGGGCAGAAAGTAGAGCGGGCCAGGCGTGGGTGGCTCAAGCCTGTCATCCCAGCATTTTGGAAGGCTGAAGTGAAGGGAATGCATGAGCCCAAGGGTTCGAGAACAGTCAGGCAACTTGACAAGACCTCATCTCTACAATAAATTTAAAAATTAGCCAGGCGTGGTAGTGCACGCCTGTCATTCCAGCTACTTGGAAGGCAGAAGAATTGCCGGAGCCCAGCAGGTTGAGTCTGCGGTGGCCGTAAGTGTGCCACTGCACTCCAGCCTGGGCGACAGAATGAGACTTGGACTCAGAAAAAAAAAAGTAGAGCGGTGACGGCCAGGGCCTGAGGAGAGGGTTAAGGGGGAGGAGGTGTTACTGAATGGACAGAGTTTCAGTTCTGCAAGGTTCTGGAGAGTGACAGTGGTAATGGCTGCATAGCAGTGTGAACGTACTTCATGTCACAGAACTATACACTTAAGGTGATAAAAGTTCGTGTTACATGTATTTTACAATCATTACAAAAAACAGTTTGTGTACTTTGACTTTGAAAAGCCTGCTAAGAAATCCTTCCAAGAACATGACTAGCTGGGATCTGCCCGAAAATCTGTGTGCAAGAAAAACACAGGATATAAATAAATGCCCAATGGGCAAAGAGTAGAGGCCAAATAGTGATGGTGCATCCACATGCTGGAGTGTTGCACAGTCACCAGCAGTGGCATTTCTGCAAAATTCTTCACGACTGGGAAATGCTTATACTGCTGCATTGGTTTTTCAATGTGGGGCACAAAATAATACATATGGCATGATCTCAGCTCCATAAATTCAAAAAGTACAGAAGACATACAGTACACAGGTAGGCTGAAATATTAACCTCTCAATTGTTCCTGCTTTCCTAGCATTTTTCTATCTTTTCCAACTCTATAATGAGCACATATTACATGAACAGTATTTTGTAGAGAAATAGTAAAAAAAAAAAAAAAAAGAAAACAGGGTTAGGAAGCAAAGACTGGTCAGTTACTTGGGAGTCTTCTGCTACTTCTTGAATCCTACAGATTACAAACACATCTCCCTTCTGGATGCAGGACAAGAGAAAAATGCATTCCTATAGCTTGGAGGCCCTCCCATCCTCCAGAGCACCCAGCCCAACCAAGATGTGGACATAGGCCCCCTTTTCCCCACCCCTGCCCCAGACCCTAAAGGTGTTTTCAGAAGAGACAAACTGGAAATACACCTGACCCATTGCCAATCATTGGGACAAACTCATCTATCACCCTGACCTCCACTGGGGCATCCAGTTATCACACAGTCACCTCCAGGGGAGGGACCAGATAGTACCTCCAAGAATGAGGAAGTGGTTGTTCTTCAGTGGGACCACAAGCGCTTCCTGGGGCCATGGAAATTCAGCAGGACCAAAGTACACACTGGGTCTGGAGCCTGCTAGCTGGGACAGAGCCACCAAAACCTCCCACCCTGGCCCCCACTCCTGAGCTCAGGACCCTACCCAATCTACAGGTGAGGAATGTCACACAGGGTCATAGGAGCATGTTCAGACTTCCCCAGGACAAAGGGCTTTTTTGCCTCGGGTTTGTGGGACTCCAGAACCTGGTCTATGTCACTGCCTCTCGACTTGAACACACCTTTGATCTACCTCCCAGATGGCCAGGGGTGAGAGGGATGGGCGCCCAGGGAAATCTCCAAGAAAGGTGATGGATTACAATGTGGAGAAGAATGCCAGGACCAGGCCCCTTTGTTCACAGAGCCAGCCTGCGCTTCAGGGAGGAATGTGCACAGGCATGGACACAGACGCCCTCGCTAATAGCCCAGCGTGGCCTTAGGGCCGACTGCCCGCCCGGCCAGATGTGGGTCTGTGCCATTTATTGTGCAGCTCCAAGTGAGCGAAATGCTACACACTGCAGCTGTGTTCCAGGGTGATGGGGACAGCTCAGATTCCTGAATCCTCTGGTGAGAAATAACTGACTCCTGGTGCCTGGAGCAGGGCCCAGGCTCCCGTAAAAAGAAAAGCAACTGCAGACAGCACTGAGCAGCCTCGGCTCGGCCTCTTCCAGAGCACTTTCTTTCCTTCTTCTACTCTTGCAAGAAGTGCATTCCGGTGTATTCAAAGCATAAGGGGCCAGGCACAGTGGCTCATGCCTGTAATCCCAGCACCACAGGAGGCCAAGGCAGGAGAACTGCTTGAGCCTAGGAGTTCCAGACCAGCAGCCTGGGTAACATAGCGGGGTCTCAACTCTACAAAAAATCAAAAGATTAGCTGGGCGTGGTGGCACATGCCTTTAGTTCCAGTTACTCGGGAGACTGAGGCAGAATGATCACCTGAGCCCAGGAACTCAAAGCTATGGTGAGTCATGAGTGTGACACTGCACTCCAGCCTGGGCAACAGAGACTGACTCAAAAAAAGAAAAAGCATCAAGGAATTGGTTTCTATGAGCAGTTTCACAAACACAAGAGGCACCGCATCACACTCTACTGCTGCCAAGACACAGCGAAAGGAGGTGACGCCCCTTAGTCCACCTGGATATGTCCCCTGGTGCCATGGGGTGTGGTCTAGCTGGGGGTGGCGCTCACCATCGTTAGGAGGACACCTGTGTTCATACTTCCCAGGTGCCAAGAGTTTGTTGCTTGGGCAGCTGCTGAAAGAAGGATTCCTAAAGACGTCTTCTGCTATCTTAGAACAGAAAAGAAACAGGGGCTGCAAAGAGCGTATTAAGTGCTATTATCTTTCCCCAAAAGAGAAGAGGAAGAGGAAGGGCAGGCACTTAACAAGCCATAATTAGAGCTGAAGGAGGAAGGAAGAGGAGTAAGAAAGGCCCAGCCTCGGGAAACAGCTGGGGCTGGCACCCTGGCTGCAGTGGATGGCGGACACTGCAGCTCCGAGTCTTGACCTGTCCACCCAGCCAGGGCTGGGCCACTGGTGGGGGACTGTGCCAATTCCTCATCCTGGCAAGAACTCCAGGCACTGCCAACCTGGACTCAGATTCAGAACTTGCCATGCCCCCGACACTGGCAAGTTACCTAAACTCGCCAAGTGTCAGTGCCCTCTTCCAGAAAAGGAAGACAATTCGGATGACGTACATGCAAGGTTCAGTGACAATCAGATCAGGGACAGAAAGCACACGACCAGAATAGGCCATGGAGTAATGAAAGGAAGGAGTTCTTCTTAGCCACCTGGGAGCGGCTGGGAGCTGGCAGGCTGTTTGCAGAGGGCTTCCAGGGTTTCCTGCCCAGCCCAGGGAGTAGTGGATGAGGGAGAGAAGCTTCTCTCCTTGAGGGGTAGCTCTGAGGAGCACTTCTGTGGCATTATCAGGGGATACTCCACCAGAGGGAATTTTCCAGATGGCTGACACAGAATTCTTCAGCATAATCTTTCACTCATTTTGCCCATTTGAAACAAAATATTTTAAGACCATATTACTACCTTCTTCAAAAAAAAATCAGCATATTTCTTTTTAAGTGTCTAGGGATCATTCTTTTTTTTGAGTATGTGACACACGCACTTTATTGACTGCCACTGTAGAAAAGTATTTGAGTACAAACTGCTGTATAAAAGGGCCGAGGCAGGGGGAAGAGAATGGAAGGTTGGGCACATGGGGCCTCGCCATGGTAGATGATGAACTCCACGTTGCCTCACAGTCTACGGAAACATTATGAAGATCAAGACTGGAACAAGGATGACACCAATGGTTCCAAGGATGCCAAGGATCAGGGCCCAGATGTTCAGGCACTTGGCGGTGGAGGCGTAGGCCTGGGCCCCGGTCACGTCACCCACCAACTTCCTGTCCCTAGCCTTCACGGAGTAGGCAAAGGCGATGAAGCCCAGACAGCAGATGTTCAGGAAGAGCGTGTTGAACAGGGACCAGACGAAGTGGTCGGGCACAGAGGTGTCGCTGTGGATGTGGATCACGGTGGACGTCGTGGGAGCAGAGCCATGGGGCGTCCCCAGCACGGCCACCTCGTGCTCCTCCTTGAGCATCTCATAGTTTGGGGGGGTGCCAGCGCTGGCCTGAGTGAAGAAGGTCTGGGAAGTGTGGTGCATGGTTGGAGACAGGGGCGCTGTGGGGTCGGGATCATTCTGATGACCATAAAGCATGGTCCCCATCTGTCCAACAGGGGTCTGCAACACCAGGTGAGGACACTAGGCAGGGCTGCACCAGGGCCAGGTGCGCAGTGAGGAGCCAGAGGTCCCCTGGGACCACAGAAGGACAGGAGATGTTCCTCAAGGACACCCTGCCATGTGGACATCAGAGCAACCCCAGGGGACCCTAAGCTCTGCACTATGTCCCACACCACCATGGTGGACGTGCACAAAACACATTCCTGATTCACAGAGTGCAAACTGAAAGTTCAAGAAACAGAGATGCTAGTTGTCCGCTTTTATAAGATATAGACAGACATCAAAGAAATCACTGTCCCTGTCCCCGAGCTGTACCCCGAGCTGGGCCTATAGCAGGACTCGACATACCCTATGACTCAAAATGCTTCTTGAATCTAAGAGAAGTCAACACACATTCGGCAGCATTGGGTGGAAGTGATTTTTATTGTCTCAATATTCTAGAAGCAGTCAGGCAGCATGGGAACAACACAACCCTTGTAGCTGGACAGGCGACCATTTAAACACCAGGTCCACGCAGAGATCCTGTGAAGCCGAGGTCATGCAACACGCCTCTCTCTGGCTCACCACGAAGGTGAAAAAAAAAATACCTGTGTTCTGTTTGTTTTTGAGTCTCCTGCTAGCTGCGAGGAGCAGAGTGACTCTAAGTTAACCCTATGACTACTTAATGAACCAACTAACCAGAACCCCTTATTCTAGATCAACAGGTTGCAAAGGACTCTGCGTGGACAGGGCAGATTTTAGGTCACTCCAGGCACTGCTTCTAAGGGTTAGGGGACGACCCTGTGATTGCTGATGTCCTGCAGGAAGGGGCCTCGGTTCCTCAGCACACGTCCTGGAAAGCATCAGCCCAGACCCACCCATCCCACCTCAGCTCCAGCTGCAGGCAGCAGACTCACCAGATCCACCCACAAAACAGGAGCCTTCCCCCTGAGAAACGTACGGGAGCTGCTGTAAGGAAGCCTGAAAGCCTCAATTCTAAGGGTGCCACTGAGATCGTCAGCAAATGTCTCCGACCTCTTGTAGGTGGCAGGGACGTAAACAAAGCCTCCTGCCCTCAGAAAGTTATATTGCTGAGACACCGGCACCTCCCACTGCAAGTTCATACACTAGGTCATGGGCAGGGAACTTTCAGCTTCCTCTGGACATGGCTGGTTTACAACAGGCTGATCCTAGGGATGGGGCACAGACATAAGCCAGAGGACCGGGCTCACTCAGATCCCTGCTCGTCCCTGGACTTCAGAAATTTACTTGGCATCTTACTCATTTGTAAAACGAGTCCTTGTGTGCAGAGTCCTGGACAGATGTAGCTGCCATTGCCAGGCGGTAGGCCAGCCTCTTCACTATTTACCTTATTGCCTTCTCCTCGGGGTCACTGCTGTCCACATCAGCAACACCTTGGCAGCCCAGGAACAAACTTTGACCCCCCCCCCCCCCCGTGTCCTTTTGCCAAGTAGCTCAATTTCAAAACATTAAGTGCCAAAACGACACTTTGTAAAAGCCAATCAACCTGAATTTGGGAATAAGCAGTTTCCTAAGGCTACTACTTTTTCTATCTTGGTAGTTTTTAAAAGGAATAATTCAACTAGCTGCAGATAGCTTTGGCAGTCTCCACTGAGGAATGGCTGTCTGGACATGCATTAGGATCCAGTCAACAGTCAGACGTGTAGCACCAGCCAGCAGCAGAACTCAAGAGCCCCAAGTCCTGTTCTAGAATCCCAGGCTGCACCATCACCGTGTTTCATCATCTTGGGCAAATTACTCAGCCTTTCTTTGCCTCAGTTTGCTTGTCTGTCAAATGGGGTCATAATCCCAATTCCAAGAGTTGTTATTCGGGTGAAATGAAATAAATGCATGCAAAGCGTTTAGCACAAGCAAACACTCCCATCAGCACTCCTTATGACCCCTAACTATTACTTTTTTTTGGCAACCGTATTGCTTTGTCTAAGGTCAGGAGTCTGGCCTTCTGCCAGTTCTCCCAGCCAGTTCCCCATGAACAGAGATCTGAACCACACCACCTGTAGCCATGTGCACCTTCATCTCTGGCTACTGGCCTTGCCCAGCCACCCTCCCTCCAGCTGCAGTGACTCCCCACCCCCTCCCAGGCCCTCAAGGCCCCAGCACAGAAAGGGCTTTCTTAATACTTGTTGATTGATTTGCAAATATAACCTCACAAGCCCCAAAGAGGGAAGGGCCAAAATCACAAGGACAAGCAAACCTCATTCAAAAAGGATAGAACTAAAGCCCTTTAAAAAGGTAATATGCACAAACCAAAAGCCTCAAGAAAACATACCAAAATGTCTACTGGGTTGTTCTTCAGGGCTATGCAGTATTAATACAAAGACAGTGTCTACATTCACACTTTTCGGTGTATTTTAAGAGTTCCATCATCGTGCTTTCAAGCAGAAAAAAAAAAAAAAAAAAAAAGGAAGGCAGCGGCGGAGGGGGTCGGGGGAGCCTCTCAAAAGATCAAAGTGTATGAATGGGCCCCAGGAGAACCTGGGGGCTTCCCAGTGGGTAGTGGCCACCCTCAATAGTGCTCTCAGCTGACCCCGCACCCCGGATGGTGCTTTTTTTGTCTTTCAACCAAGTCGAGAGTCCGGGTCACCTGCTGGCACTGTCTGGAGAATGCCAGTGGAGCCCCGGAGTCTTCCCGCCACAGATTCTCAAATCCCTACAAGCAGAGGACCTGCCGCGGCGCAACACCAGCACTGAGACCCCGGGACACCCAAGGACCCTCCCTCCAGCTTGTCAGCGACAGCGCCGGCGTGCCACGGGTGGCCCCGGGCCCAGGAGCGCCCCCCAGTGCCCCCCCTTCAGAAAAAAAGTAAAGAGGCGCGAAAGGAACCCCCTGCCGCCCACCCACCAAAGGGAAAAGGAAAGAGAGACGCCCCGGGGAGTCTGCCTCGCGAAAGCGGAAGGGGGGTCCTGAGCTTGCCTGTGGAAGCCCCTAGCTGGGCTCTGCGCCCCGCAGTCCAGGGACTGCGTCCCAGGGAGCGAAGTTCGCCCGCACCGACCGCGACGCTGGGTGCAGCTCCGGCCTCTGCCCGCCGTCCAGGGCGCCCGGGCGCCCCGGTCCCGGTCGAGCCTGCCGGGACCGCAGCCCAATTCCCAGACCCCGCTTGGCAGTGCCCCAGTCCCCGGACCCCGGCAGAGCGGGCCCGCGCTCCAGCCCCTGTCCTGGGACTCCACCGGCGCGACCCCAGCCCCGGTCCCCCGAGGGCCCTGTCCCTGCGCCCGGATCGCCCGTTCCCAGCGCGCCCCAAACCCAGTTCCCGCGCCCGGCTC
>NW_007250687.1:303242-334029 GCF_000164805.1 Carlito syrichta
GGGACCTCCCTGTGCTGGCTGCGGTGGCGACCGGGGATTATTAGACTCATCGAGCTGCCCGGGCTCCAAGCGTTCAGGAAGCTCGCAGGTTCCGGGGTGCTGGAAGAGTACCTGGGGAGGCGGGTTCGAGTCTCGATTCCTGCACAACCAGTTCATTCTTTAATTCAGCGCCTACTAATTATGGCGCTCTCCGGGAGCAAGACCTACGCTCCCTCCTATAGCTTGCAGTCGAGTGGGGGCCATGCATACATACATCAGCGGAGTCAGGACTAGAAAGCCCAAAGTACCTTAGGAGCCAGTGACAGGCCCAGTTAATGGAGGGAAGGCGTCAGAGAAGTCTAAAAGTCACACGACTTCAGACAATGAGCAGGACAAAAGAGCAGAAATTTAGGCAGGCCAGGGACAAACAAGAAAGATCTCAGACAGAGGAAAGACCTGTAGATTGTCCATCCCGGAGATTCAGATGGCCTTGCACTCGGTCCCTTAGCCTCAGTTTCCCCATGTGCTGAGCTCTGGGGAATGGACAGCATGCTCTTGAAGGTAAAACTCACACTTTTCTGCAGAAATGAGAAGTGCTGCTTCTCCAAGGAAGTTACAAGAAAAGTTCCTTCAGTGTCTCATCCTGTGGCCGTTTTCAGGAAAACACCCCCACCTCCTGCAGAAAAGGGGCCGGAATTCCATCTGCCACTGGAACAGATGGCCTCAGAATCCCACCTGTGGCAGGGCGAGGGCAAGTCTTGAAGTGCGGTCACCAGGAGCTGGTCTGGATTCGGGAACAGTATGTCCCAATCATCACCAGACCTGGGGTCCTGCCCGTCCCCTCTGGCCCTTGTGGGGAAGTGAGAACCACCTGGCTTGTCAGAGATGGTAGAAAAAAGGAGCGAGAAAAATCATCCCTGAAAAGACTGTTTTGAAAGCAGCCAGCACAGGCCAGGATCAGTGACTCAGCCTGTAATCCCAGAGCTTTCTGAGGCCAAGGCAAGTGGTTTGCCTGAGCCTGTGGGTTTGAGACCCACCCAGGCAACTTGGTGAGACCTCGTCTCTACAATAAATCAAAAATTAGCCAGGTGTGGTAGCTCGGGCCTGTAGTTCCAACTACTTGGAAGTCTGAGGCAGAAGGATCGCCAGAGCCCAGCAGGTGGAGGCTGCGGTGGCCGGGAGTGTGCCACTGCACTCCAGTTTGGGTGGCGGAGTGGGACACCAACTCAAAAATTAAAAATTAAAAAATGGAAACAGCCAGCACAAACTTCAAGACTCTAGATCCAAAGTCAGCCAGCCCAGGGAGGGGACATGCAGACAACCCCACATTTCATCACTGAGAACGTGTAGCCTGAGCCATGCTCAAGGAGAGGCAAGAGCTGCTTGGAAAGTAGCATTGTTTCTCAAGCTGGGGTTTTCATTTCCTGAGGCAAAGGCTTCCCTGAGCACCAAGCCCCAACCCTCAGACATGGGGCAGACAGGGTACCGGAAATAAACCACAGGGGTGGTTGGGGAAAAGGTCACAACCAACTGGCCTGGAAATGGGAGTAAGACTGGGACTATTAGGATCCTCTTTGGCCTGATAAGGAAGCAGCTCTGAAATCCTAGGTAACTTGCCCAAGGTTGTCCAGCTGGTCCGAGGCAATACATGATAAGGACCCAAGACCATCTGGCCTTCCAGCTTCTCTTACTTCTCAACTGTCTGCTCACCCCCATCCACTCAGTACAATTCAGCCAATCTCGCTCTGCTCAAACATCTCTTCCACTCGACTCTGGTGACCTCTGTACTTGGAGCCGATCATGTACAAATCTGTGTATCACAGAAACTATCACAATGCCCAAAACCATGACTGACTACATGAACTTCATGAAGTGTTAGGATACCCATTTGTGGAAGCTAGTGCTGTTCAGTTTGACTGACAGCTCAAAGCTAGGAAGACTCAGTGCTGAGTGAGAAGTCTCTGTCCTTCTGTCAGGCAGCCTCTCCTAAAGTCTCCCTAAACTGTCACCCCACTCAAGCCAGATGACACTACCAACCCTACTGCCCGCTCTGGGGTAGCAGGGAAGAGAAGTGCCCTGATCACATCCTTCTTTCTAGAACAATTGTGGCTTGGGTGCCCATTCATACAGCATCTGTGCTTTTACTCCCTGGCAGAGTCCCAAGAAAGGAGAAGAAATGGACTCCAGTTTTCCCATGCACACTGTGTTGGCTGGTGTGTCTGGTACCCGGTACCCCACATGCAGGGCAGCCTCTGGACCCCTAGCTTAGACCTTGGCCCCTTCCAGAGCTTTGCTCCATGGTGTCTTCCCAGGCCCAGAGCCTCCCCACCTCACAGGCCACAACTCTGAGTTACCAAGAAATCAAACAAAAACAGGACATGAGCAGTATCTGAAAAAAGAAGCGTGAACTTTTTCTATCCTTAGCTATCCAAAAAGATCTCAAATTTAAAAACAAAAGCCTCAAACAAATTTAGCTTAAGGGAAAAAAAAGCAGCCATATGCCAAGAATGGCCTCTCCCTCCCAGGACACCAAGCTGGGGAGGGGGCAGGTCTGACAAGGACACCCCCTCCATCCATTCTACACCCATTCCCCCAACCCCAACCCCCATCTCTTTCCTCCCTGAGTCTTTCTCAGACCTATTCTTGCTTCTCCCTCACAAGAGTTGTTCTGGAAGCTGGTTATTGCTGTGAAGATTGTCTTTGCCATGGCAAAATCTGATAATTTTGTATCCCTAGATCAAAGGAAGTATATTAGCAATGACTTGGATATTTTTCTTTTTTCTTTCTTCCTTTTTTTTTTTTTTTTTTTGAGTTGGAGTTTCACACTGTCGCCCAGGCTGGAGTGCAGTGGCACGCTCCCGGCCACTGCAGCCTCAACCTGCTGGGCTCCAGCAATCTTTCTGCCTCAGCCTTCCAAGTAGCCAGAAATACAGATGCATGCTACCATGCCTGGCTAATTTTTGATTTATTATAGAGACAAGATCTCACCAGGTTACCCTGACTGGTTTCGAACCCACAGGCTCAGGCAATCCACTCGCCTCGGCCTCCCAAAGTGCTGGGATTACAGGCTGGGCCACTGAGCCCAACCGGATATTTTTCTTATTTCTTTTTTTTTTTTAAAGAAGTGAGGTCTTGCTACGTTACCCAGGCAGGTCTCAAACTCCTGGGCTTAAATGATACTCGGCCTCCCAAAGTGCTGGGATTGGCCGGGCTTGGTGGCTCAGCCTGTACCCTAGCACTTTGAGAGGCCAAGGAGAGTGAATTGCCTGAGCCCGCGGGTTCAAGACCAGCCCAGGCAACTTGGCAAGACCTCCTCTCTACAATAAATAAAAGATTAACTGGGCGTGGTAGCATGCGCCTATAGTTCCAGTTACTTGGAAGGTTAAGGTGGAAGGATCGCCTGAGTCCAGCAGGTCAAGGCTGCGGTGACTGTGAATGTGCCATTGCACTCCAGACTGGGCGACAGAGTGAGACACAGACTCAAAAAAAAAAAAAAGAGAGAGAGAGAGACAAAGTGTTGAAATTACAGGCCTGAGCCATCATGCCCGGACCTTCTTATTTCTTATTTTCTGTCACTGAAATGAATATTTTCCAAAGACCCACGAGAGGAGGCAGCAGGAAACATACAAGACAGAGTTGCATAGCTCTATAATGCAGTAAGAGAACTATGGTGTCTGAGTATGAGCAGAGGCCTGTGTTTTGCTTTAAAATACTGAATCCCTTGAGACTCTTACTGGAACATCTCACCCTTTTCTCTCCTCCCTTCTCTCTTCCCAAACACACATCCTCACCAACAACTCAATGATGAGGGCTTTATACTTGCCAGGCCCAGCTGCAGGTACCTCAACTTGCTGTGAACCAGAAGCCAGAAACTTTGCAACCTTGGTGCTTATAATAGTTCATTTTATGTGTCAACTTGACTGGGCTAAGGGATGTCCAGATAGCTGGTGAAATGTTATTTGTGGGTGTGTCTGTGAGGGTGTTTCCAGAGATTAGCATTGGATTCTATAGACTGGGTCCACCCTCACCAGCATGGGTGGGCATCATTCAGTCCTTCAAAGACCCAAATAGAACAAAAAAATGCAGAGCAAGGGTGAATTCTCTCTTCTTGAGCTGGAATGTCCATTTTTCTCCTGCCTTCAGATACCCATTCTCCTGGTTTTCAAGCCTTTGGACACAGACTGATAATAATACCATTAGCTTTCATGGGTCTCCAGCTTGCAGACAGCACATGGAAGGACTTCTTGGCTTCCATAATTGTGTGAGTCAATTTCTAGATTTCTAGAATAAATCTTCTCGTATATCTATATGTGCCCTATGAGTTCTGTTTCTCTTAATACGATACATAATACATAGCTGTCCCCCAAAAATGCACTTGCAAGCCAACTTCTATAAACATGGGCCCTGGGAGCCCATGGCATGGATGCAGATACCGATCCTTTGTGTAGCAGGCCAAGTTTTCTGGGGAGCAGGCTCTGAGATGGAGAAGACCAGGATCCTCACTCGTGGTGTGTTCACCTGACGAGACTTTACAGAGTCCTCATTGGGTGCCAGCCCCAAGACCCTCTGCTTTGGGATCACTGTAGTAAGAAACCAGAGCCTGAATGAAATCAACTCAGTGTTGGCTGTGCTAGGTGGATCTGAAATCCCAGAATCTTCCACTGGAGGAGATTTCAGTCTCCATCCTCCATGCCAGATGGTCCCTTCACTACCCCTGATGCATTCTTGACCAAGTACAGTGATGGAGATGGCCTAGCTTTGTTAAAGTCAGCCCATTCTCTGCCTGATAAGAAAGGCCTTTCTTGCCGGGCTCGGTGGCTCCGCCTGTAATCCCGCACCTTGGGAGGCCAAAGTGAGTGAATTGCCTGAGCCCACAGGTTCGAGACCTGCCTGGGCAATTTGGGGAGACCTCATCGCTACAATAAATCAAAAAAATTAGCCAGGCATGGTAGCACGTGCCTGTAGCTCCCGCTACTTGGAAGGCTGAGGCAGAAGGATCGCTGGAGCCCAGCAGGTTGAGGTTGCGGTGGCTGGGAGCATGCCACTGCACTCCAGTCTGGACGATGAGACTCCAACTCAAAAAAACAAAAGAAGTCCTTTCTTGAAGAGGTTGATACTACGATGAGGTCATAATTGATGTATTCCCGAGGGCTGAGGCCACAGGAGGGAGATCCTGGGGAAGGCTCCCTGGAGGGGCTGCCTGAGAAGCAGGAGTCTGCAGGACAGGCATTCCTGGGGCAGTGTGTGTGGAGGAGGGGCAGGCACAAAGTGGCGAACACTGTACGAGCATGGTGTGGGCATCATGGGGCAGTGCCCGAGTCTGTGCTAGGCAGTGCAGGGAGGTGGTTAGAGGGACAGAGATGGAAGGCGAGAGAGCCCACTGGGAGCCAAGCCTGGAGAAACATGTAGGAGGGGGCCAGATGGTGGAGTGGCTAAAGGTTCAACCTTTTGACCTCCGGTGGTTTTGAATACGAATCCTCGGTGGTTCAGCCTGTAATCCCAGCACTTTGGGAGGCTGAGGCAAGTGGATTGCCTGAGCCTGCAGGTTCCAGACCCACCCAGGGAACTTGGCAAGACCTCGTCTCTACAATAAATCAAAAATTAGCCGGGCATAGTAGTTCCAGCTACTTGGAAGGCTGAGGCGGAAGGATCACTGGAGCCCAGCAGGTCGAGACTGTGGTGGCCAAGAGCGTGCCACTGCACTCGAGTCTGGGTGACAGAATGATACTCCAACTCAAAAAAAACAAAAACAAAAAAAAGAATCCTGTAGCCCTGCCACAAACACCTCAGTAACCCTCAGTTTTCTAATCTGTAAAACGAGGCTGTTAGGATCTTTATGAGAACTGGATGAAGTTTGCCTTCCCTAAGCCCTTAACACAGTGCCTGAGGCATAAGGAGACAACAGGCCACAGGGCAGCACAGCTGGTTGGAGGTGCTGTTGATTCAGGTGGTCTTGGAGACTGGCTGGGTGGGGGAATGACTGCGGTCGGTCTCCAGTGGCTGCCCGGTCTGAGAATGACCCCTGGCCCCACAGCGTCTGTTGCTTTGGGGGACTCACAAAATACAGACCAAAGCACGTAGACCATGGGCTTGGGGTTATGTGTTTTCGTGTTGTTTTTTGCATTTCGACAGTTATGAGTTAGAGAAGGGAAGTCTGCCCAGATACTTTATGTCCCCTCTGCAGCTATTCACCAAGAACCCTAAAGCACCTTGCAACTCTGTGAGGGCTGGATCCCCATGTAAGAGAAAAGCCAGCTCTGCTGGCTGCCTCTGTCACTTTGCCTGGAAGGTGCTCTTTCCCCTTATTACAGAAACCTCTGTCTTTTCCACCAGATTCTGGTTAGGAGCCCATCTGGTGCCCCACAATCCAATGTTGGGTCATCTCCTCCTGATTATCACTGACCCAGAGCCCAACACATTTGGGAATGATTTTCATCCCACAACACTGCTTCCTACCCATTGTGCTGTGTGTCCTTCACACAGTATTCCACGGTTCCTAAAAATTAGAATACATTTGCAAAGTTTTCCAAGGAATGATGTCATTTGCTGCTTAGAGATGAATTCAAGAAACAATGAATCCAGCAGCTGCCCAATCCCCAGTGCCCAAGTCCCCACAAGGCCGGCCCACCCAGGGCCCCCAGGGGATCCAAGTCCTATTCTGATATGAATACAAGCACCATGATAATTCATTTTAAACTTCTCTTAGTGCTGCATCTGTATATGCTTTCCTCATGCACACTGGAAACTAAAAACACTCCTCAAATCAAAGAAAACACTATCACTTAGATTTATCCAGATTTTATTCCCCAAGTACCATCAAAAGAAATGAGAAAGGCCCAACTTCTGGATTTTTCTGGGTGGGATTTCAGAACCTGTTCTGCTGTGGCCAGACTTGGAGAGGAGGGCTCTGTGGCAGTGTTCTTAGGTCAGCATCTTGCTCATTCCCAAACTTTGGCCCAGGACCCTGCTGGCACTGCCTGGATGGGAACAGCAAGCAGCTAGAAGTCTAGAAAGACCAGACCTGGGTGGATATGCCACGGGACCACTGTGTAAGCTGGCCTTCCACCTCTATCCCCGCTCTTGTTCCTCTCTCTCTTCTCTTGCCCCTCCCCCCATGTCTGTCTGTCTCCCCCCACTCTCTCGTGTGCACACCTGTCCTCTTCTTCTCTTTCTCTTCTCTCTCTCCTCTCTCTCCCTCTCCTACTCCTCTTCTCTTCTCCTTTCTCTCCTTCCCTTTCCTTTCCTTCCCTCTTTCCCCCCACCTCTCTCTCTTTTCCTCTTTTCCTTTCTGTCTTTCAGAACACATATCAAAGAGCCACAGGGCTCAAATAAAACCTGAATGACAATTATAGGAATTATTTCTCAGAGCACACAGAGCACATCATCACTTTGGGGTCTTGAAGGACAATGCCACCCTCCTCTGGTATCTCTCTCCACCTTGCTCTTGGTAGAGAGAGCTAAGTTCAAGCCCCAGCTGGTCCCTGGGAATGAGCTGGAGATTCCCTTCCTGTCAGAGCCAGTGGGCTTGGTGATGACATTGAGAAGATAATCCCTGTGTTGCTCGTCCTGAAGGGTTGTGAAGAACAAAACAATCTATGGACAAAACAATCTATGACACTAAGAGAAATAACCTATGGCAGTGCTTAAGTCTCATTGGGGTGTTACATGTCAGCAATAATAATTAATATTAGAGTTGGGCTTTCTTTATAGCACTATTATATGAAGTATTTCTTTTCTTTTTTTTTTTTGAGTTGGAGTCTCACTCTGTCGCCCAGACTGGAGTGCAGTGGCCGCTCTCGGTCACCGCAGCCTCGACCTGCTGGGCTCCGGCGATCCTTCCGCCTCAGCCTTCCGAGTAGCCAGAATTACAGGCATGCGCTACCACACCTGGCTGATTTTTTGATTTATTATAGAGATGAGTTCTCGCTGCCCAGGCGGGTTTCGAACCTGCAGGCTCAGGCAATCCACTCACCTCAGCCTCCAAAAGGCGTGGGATTACAGGCTGAGCCACCGAGCCCGGCTATATGCAGTATTTCATTTACAATTCCCAAATATTCCTTAGTAACCTCCCACCACGGGATACTCGTATTTAAAAGAGCAAGTAACCTCCCCGTGACCAAGTATCCCACAAGCAGGAAGCAAGGAGCCATCCACTGCCCCATTTCCAAACATGTGGGTGGACACAAGCCGAGGGGTTTCTGCCCCGCTTAGGAGTGGGCTTGGTGGCAAAGCTGGCTCTAGCCAACGTATTCTCAGCCTCAGACCCCTCTACTCCTGCCTCATGTATGCCTTTGCTGTTCTGTCTTATGGGGTCAGTATATTCTTGTCCTGTCTTCAGAGGGATAACTTTTGGAACACCTTAAGGGAGACAACAAAAAGAGAAAGGGACAGAAGGAAAGGAGATAATTTAATAAATAAACCAGCTGGGCGTGGTGGTTCAAGCCTATACACCCAGCATTTTGGGAAGCTGAGACAAGAGGATTGCCTGAGCCCACGGGTTTAAGATCAGTCTGGGCAACTTGGTGAGACCTCATCTTCACAATAAATCAAAAAAATTAGCTGGGCATGGTAGCATGTGCCTGTAGTTCTGGCTACTGAGAAGGCTGAGGTGGAAGGATGACCAGAGCCCGTCACGACGACACTGGAGTGGCTGTGAGAGTGCCACTGCACTCCAGCCTGGGCGGCAGAGTGAGACTCTAACTCAATAAATAAATGAATAAATAAATGAATAAATAATAAATAAACCTACCTCAGAAGTGCATTGTAATAATGAATATATTCTCCATGCAACGATCTCCTTAAATGGAGAAGCAATGCAGATGTGTTTTGCATTTACAACCCCAATATACACAACAGCAAATTTATACACACACACACACACTCACACACACACACACACACACACACACACACACAATCCTTCAGGAATTATTTTTAAAATGGTACTGCTTTACAAAGGGTTAGTCCACATGACATATGACTTATGTATTAAAAAATGCACATGCAACATCTCAGGAACTCATCTGGGGATCTGGCTCCCAGTTCACTTGTGAATACATCCTTGACCTCGCCACAGAGTTTTTGGTTCTGAGGTCTGAAGACCTCCTTGCGATGGGTGAGTGGGCATACCTACAAGAGAGGCAGCGTGACCCTCCCCTGCTCAGGCATCTCTCTGCAGAGGTGTGTCACCTGCATCCCCTACCTGGCTGTGGGTCATGCTCCTTATTCCCTGGGTGGCTTTAGCAAGTTCATTAACCTCTTTGTGCCTTAATTTCTTCTATGACAGAACCAGTTCTATCAGGCTGTTTTGAATGCTAAGGGAATCCATCAAGGTGTGTTCTGTGCTCTGTTTAGAGCCACGTCCAGCACTTGGGGCAAATGCTAGCCAGCCATTGTGACTCTATTGTGCCCTCAATGCTGCCCCAGGCCCAGCCTGACCCCATGCCTGATGACCACTTACTTAAGAGTTGTAGAAGAGAAGAAAGTAGCAAAACAATCTCCCCAGCAGAAGTTGTCATCACTGTAATTGAACCCTCTCCTTCCAGTCTCCTCCTGAAGCAAAAAAAGAAAAAAAGAAAAGAAAATCTGCCTCAGGTGTGGATTCCAAACCTGGCTGATCATCAAAACCACTTTAGAGGAGGGGGCGGTAGTTACACATTCAGGTTCCTGAGCCCAGATCTTCTGAATTCCAGGGCTGGGTCCAGGAATGTGCTAAAAAAAACCCAAAAAACCAAAAAAACCCAAAGCAAATCCTTCATGTTTTTCTATTTACTGCATAAGAAAGAAATATGTATATAATGAAGAGGAGTGCTCTGTTATCCTGAAATCCTGAAGGCTTTTTAACCCAAGCTTCTTTTTTTCTATTTAAAGACTGTCTCTCATGGGTGGAACAAATCTTCAGATTTTAAACTAGTTCAAGAATTTAGCTGGGCGTATTCCCAACAGCTCGAAGGAAAGCATTCCACTCTGTGGATTCCTCAGCTGCAGTGAGGGTTCTGAGATCACAGGTCTGGTCGCCGTGCTAACTAGCTGGTCCTGGTTCCACAGGACTCACCCATGGCTCTCAGGAGGGGCTTGGGTGCAAACCTTTGGCAACTGAATAGATTTTTACCATCTGAGAGGCCAGCCGGGAGCACTGAACCAAAGACAATGTGTTGGTTTTCAGAGAAGACGTTTATGGGAATTCCACTAAAAATCCACTTTCCATGCAAAGGGCAGAAGAGTTTCTTCCATGTGTGGCCCAGGTTATAAAGTCCTCGAGGAAGGGGCCCTGCCTTCATCTGACCACACTCATCCACACGTTACCCCCGAGTACCTGCCTCAGTGGCCCTTGGAGCCCTCTGACCAGAATGAGCAGAGTCATCTTGCTCAGAGACTGTTAAACAGCACCCCAAGAAACCCCAACCTCCTCTCCAGGGCTTACTCAGATTATTTTGTGAATTCTGTCTTTACTATCCTGACAAAACATAGCATCAAACTCCAACGTGTCTGTTGTCAACTTTTACACCTGCAGACCCCAGGTGAGAGCCCCTCTTGCCTGGAAGTGGGTGCTTGATTAGGAGGCCAGAGCACTGCCCTGTCTTTTTGATGCTAGACTAGCCCATAGGGCTCGGTGGCTTGCTGTTGTTGGGGTCTTTTCAGCAGTATTACTTTCTTTCTTTTTTTTTTTTTTGAGTTGGAGTCTCACGTCATCACCCAGGCTGGAAGGCAGTGGCACGCTCCCGGCCACCGCAGCCTGGACCTGCTGGGCTCCGGTGATCCTCCCACCTCAGTCTTCCAAGTAGCCGGAACCACAGGTGCACACCACCACACCCAGCTAATTTTTGATTTATTGTAGAGACTTGCCAAGTTCCCCGGCTGGTCTCAAACCCGTGGGCGCTCAGGCAATCCAATCGCCTTGGCCTCCCAAAGTGCTGGGATGACAGGCTGAGCCACTGAACCCGGCCTACTTTTTTATTTCTAAATAAGTAAATAATTTAACACCTACATCACTGTTTTCCTTCCACTTGCAAATTCTCCAGAGTCCCGCATGAGGGAAGCATAGCAGTTACTGCTCCTCCCATCTCTAACTCATTCTCCCCACCCCACTCCTAAGCCCCAGCCAAGAAGAGCAGTGAATAATTTCTCAGAACCAGGCACCTACCAAGTGCCTATCCCAACATATGAACAATTAAGCCTGACCTTGCTCTGGGTTCCTGAGACCAAGCTGGCAATGGTAGAGAACTCTGAACACAGCAGGTCACGGCCATGGCCTCTGCAACACCTAAGCCCATTTGGCTGCTCTATGGGACACTGACAAGTCAAATTTGTAAATAAGAAAGTCAAGTCATTGGATAGCCTTGGCAATTAAAACAAAACTTTCTTCTTAGCCTGCAGGCTTCAGAACTCCTTTTAAGTGGAAAATCTTTATTCTGCAAAGGAAGTCACAGAAAACAATAACAAATCACAAACCTGCAACAGGTCCTCTGAGTCAAGGCTTTCTCAATCTTACCTACCAGGACCGGAAGAAGGGATAAGTTAGCCGCCAAGCTGTCTGAAGCATTGTCTCTCCAGGTCACCCTCACCCTTCCTTGTGTGCTCAGTGTCAGAAGAAATGTTTTGAATTGAACACATATATTTATATGCGGGAATGACAGATTTGTCTTTCCAATAGCGGGGTTTCTTGTATGTGTTAATTGGGTTGATTAAAAGGTTCTGCTGGACCGAGCTCAGTGGCTCAGCCTGTAATCCCAGTACTTTGGGATGATGAGGTGAGTGGATTGCCTGAGCCCGCTGGTTCGAGACTGGTTCGGGCAACTTGGCGAGACCTCATCTCTACAATAAATAGAAAACTAGCCAGGCGTGGTAGCATGCACCTGTAGTTCCGGCTACTTGGAAGACAGAGGCAGAAGGATTGCCTGGGCCCAGTGGGTTGACGCTGGGATGGCCATGAGTGTGCCACTGCACTCCAGCCTGGGTGACAGAGTGAGACATCAACACACACACACACACACACACACACACACACACACACACACACAGAAAGGTTCTGCTGGAAAAAAGATCTGAAAGCCACTAATCTATGGTTCCATCATCATGATTCACAGATGAGAGAATTGTGACTGCAGGATGGGGTGCTTTGCCAAGGTGGCTCTGAATTCTTCCTTCAGGTCAGAACAAGTTCCTCCTCCACCATCAGGCTCTTTCCAGAGTTCTGACCATTCACACGGGCCCAACTCAGGGAAGGGCCCCGTGCATTTACCACTGCGACAAGCTGATTGCAGTTATCAGTGATTAACCACTGACCTCTCAAAGCCACACTTCCGAGTATCCCACTCTGAGGGATGCAAGGCTAACTCCTGCAGACCTTCAGCAAAAGGACACCGGTCTTGTACCCCTTTGGTTGTGGTCTAAACATGTTGACCGAAAGCAAAAAGTGAAAGTGGTTGTAATCGAAGGGGGCCTTTCCTTAAATGGGTCTTGATTTTAACTTTCACCCTCAAGGTGAAAGGCAGGAGGTGAAGAAGATTTCTCTGCAATTACGTGTTAGTTTACCAAATAGTCTAATAAGCACTAAAGTCAGCGTGGCCCTGTGTATACACGGATTAGCAACCCTGCCTAAGAGCATTCATCTAAGTCTGCACACCAGCTGGGTATATCAGGGTGTGAGTCGACCAGTGCCTGCCTGGAGATGGCCCCATCAGGGAAGAACTATACTGCAACATGGAGGTAACATTGAGTTGTGGAGTGGCCCGAAAGAGGGACTGACTGACAGAGACCAGTCTAGGGATTTCCCTGAGGAGATGGTGATGTCTGAGCTGGCTTTCGACACTTCTGCAAAATCAGTCTTGTCGCTGCCTGTGAGATTTAGCTCCAGCTGGTCAAAAACATCTCAAAGCTTCCTAACATCGAGGGACCTTCTGAGGATCCAGCAGCACAAATGGGACAAAACGAAGTTCGCCTTTCGAGGAGCTGCTGCCCCCGCCTGCTCTGTCCCGAGGTTCTCCATGCTTACGCCCTACCCAGGAGAGGAGTAAGGCGTGAACTCCATGAACTTTGAGAGAATCTACCTGGGAGGACTCAAGGTGGGAAGTGGGTAGTGCCGGGCAGAGATACTGGGACTCACAGTCAGGGAGAGCAGGTCCCTGGGTTGATGGTTTCATCATGTTGGGGCCCAGGAAGGAAGGCAAGGGCAGGGATGCTGATGCTGCCTCATGTCCCCAAAATAAGGCAGGTACAGAGCTTGAAAAGTGAGACTCACAGTCAGAGCAGAATGGTTGGTGGGGTGGTAGGACACCCCCTCAGTCATGCTTACTCCTAAACAGGGGTCCTTCAGGGCGTCCCAGAGCCCCGTGACCTCCAGGGAGCCACTGGTCTGCCCTCTGGCACCTGCTGTCCTAAATGAAGCCACTTTTTCTGGCTTCCATTATGACTCTGAAAGAATAAGATCATTTTCTGTCTTAGATGCCACTTGGGATCTTGATAAAACTGAAGCCAAGATTCAGTCCCAAGATGATGATAAGAAACACAACTAAAGCCAGGCTTGGTGGCTCAGCCTGTAATCCCATGCGTTGGTAGGCTGAGGTGAGTGGATTGCCTGAGCCCGCAGGTTTGAGACCCACCTGGGCAACTTGGCGAGGCCTCATCTCTACAGTAAATCAAAAAATTAGCCGGGTGTGGTAGCACATGCCTGTAGTTCTAGCTACTTGGAAGTCTGAGGCAGAAGGATCGCTGGAGCCCTGCAGGTAGAGACTGCGGTGGCCAGATGTGTGCCACTGCCCTCCAGCCTGGGTGACAGAGTGAGACTGCAACTCAAAAAAAAACAAAACACAACTGAGAGTTAGGCACAAAGATGTTTATGGCAGTACTGTTTATAATTATGAAAGATATAACAATCAGTAAGCATTTCATGAAGACATACTATGGGCAGAAAGCAACTTACATGCTTTACAGGAATTAACATTTATCCTTTTAATAGCTTCCTGTGGTTTGATTATCTGTGTCCCCTCCAAAATTCTTGTTGAAACTTAATCCTCACTGTTAAGAAGTATGGCGATTGAGCCGGACTCGGTGACTCAGCCTGTAATCCTGCGCCTTTGGGAGGCTGAGGTGAGTGGATTGCCTGAGCCCGTGGGTTCGAGACCCGCCTGGGCAGCAAGACCTTATCTCTACAATAAATCAAAAAATCAGCTGGGCGTGGCAGCGCATGCCTGTAATTATGGCTATTCGGAAGGCTGAGGTGGAAGGATCGCCGGAGCCCGGCAGGTCGAGGCTGCGGTGGCCGGGAACAGCCACTGCACTCCAGTCTGGGTGACAGAGTGAGACTCCAACTCAAAAAACAACAAAAAAGAAAGAAAGTGAGTGAGTTCTTATAGTGGAGTTAGGTGCCCTTATTAAAGGGCTTGATAAGGGGAGTCTCTCCCCTTTTTGCCCTTCCATCCCTCCCACCTTGTGAGGACGAGGCACTCCCCCACACTGGAGTACACAGCAATAAGGACCATTTTGGAAGAGGAGACCAGGTTCTCACAGATACTGATCCAGCCAGCACCTTGATCTTGGACTTCCCAGCCTCTAGAACTGTGAGAAAACAAACTTATGTTCCTTATAAATTACCTAGGCTGGCTGGGCTTGATGGCTCAGCAATCCCAGCACTTTGGGAACCAAGGTGAGTGGATTGCCTGAGCCTGCGGGTTCAAGACCAGCCTGGGCAACTTGACGAGACTAACCTCATCTCTACAATCAATAAAAAATTAGCTGGGCATGGTAACGCATGCCTGTAGTTCCAACTACTTGGAAGGCTGAGGCAGAAGCATCACTGGAGCCCAGCAGGTCAATGCTGGGGTGTCAGTGAGTATGCCACTGCACTCCAGTCTGGGTCATGGAGTGAGACTCCAACTAACAAAAAAGAAAAAGAAATTACCTAAGTTGTAGAATTTTGTTTTGGCAGCGCAAATGAACTAAGGCTTAGCCCTATGAGGCAGGTAATATTATTGTTTCCATTTCACAGTAAGGGAAACTAGAATTCCAAGAGGGGTAGGTTTGAACTTAGCCATCATGTGAATAGAACAGTATGCACTCATTTAAAATGACGGTTTCAAATAATTTTTTTTCTTTTCTTTTGTTGAGTTAGATTCCTCACTCTGTTGCCCAGGCTGGAGTATAGTAACATGTTCACGACCACTCCACTGTTGACCTGCTGGGCTCCGGCCATCCTTCTACCTCAACCTTCCAAGTAGCAGGAACTACAGGCATGTCCTACCACGCCCAGCTAATTTTTTGATTTATTGTAGAGACGAGGTCTCATCATGTTGCCCGGACTGGTTTCAAACCCACTGGCTCAGGTAATTCTTTCAACTCAGCTTCCCAAAGTGCTGGTATTACAGGCTTCAGCCACTGCACCCAACCCAAATAATTTTCTTAGCAGAAGACTTTCTTAAGCTATCTAAAGTTATGTCAAAGAGACATGCTTGCACATATAAAAACATGCTTAGAAGGAACAAGGAAAGATGCTAACTATGTTAACCAGGGTTGTCTCTGGGTGGTAGGATTATTGGCAATTGTCTATCTTACTTTAGACTTTTCTTCAGTTTTCTAGTATTCTACCATGGGCTTATATTAATATTTCATGATGTGAAAAAGCCGTGGTACTTGCCAGTGTTTTTAAATGATAGATTCCTGTCGTACGGCACTCTTTGCTTCCGAGCATCTCACCATGCAGAACATGGAAGGGCTGCTGTGGATTTTGTGATCCCTGTGAAACCTCACCCCACCCCCTGTTTGACTTAAATGTGGATACTGTTTCCAAGTAAAGCAAATTTTACTTCTCTAAACAAAAGTGACATGAAGCCGCTTTTCCACCCTGGTCAGCCCTTGCCACATAGTTGGAATGCCAAAATTCTTTTAAACAGCATGGAAAGTCCCAACAATCAGCCTAGGGTTCAACCTCTAAGTAAATAATTTCTCTTGCCAACATTCCTTTCTGGGGTGAGCCTTCCAACTTCTTCGTGTGATTCCGTCTGTCAACTCTGCATAGTCAGCCCTGTGAGGCCCAGCAGTCAACAGGGCACCTTCACGTGTGTGACGAAGGATCAGACCCCCCCAAAGAGTGTCCCATATGGGTTCTAGAAGTGCCATTTGTTGGAATAATAGACTACTGGAGATGAGGGTGAGTTGCTTAGAAAGTAATGAAGCAGCAGAGCCCAGGTGGTTTCTCCAGCAAAGGGGTTCTCATTCTCTTTCATGCTGCTGCATGTGCTGGGGTGAAGGTCAAAGGGCAAACTTATTCATGACCCTGGGCATACCCCAGGAGTATGGCAGTCCTTCCTCTTGAGTGCTGGGGAGGATGGAAGGTTTGAGAACTCCAACTACTAAATTCAACGTCAAGAAAAGAGCCAACTTTCTCTAGTGCTGTGTCTAAAATGAAGTGGCATCGGGGTTGAGGACCCACTGTGGCTTATTTATTTGCCTGGGAAAACTGGCTGGTTCAGTGAGTTCAGGGCACTGGAGGAGGCTTGGAAGACCCAAGGGGTTTGGAGCAGTGGGGTGGGGCTTGTCAAAGTGATGAAAATGAAGAGGGCTCTGGGAAGACCCCAAAGGCAGGGGAAACATTCAGAGCAGCTCAGTGACTAGGCCAGTCAGCTTGGTTTTCTGCTGGATTTTAGACCAGGCTGAATGTGGATAAGCCTGAGCCCGGGTGTTGACTGATCACAATTGTGACGGTAAGATGGTCAAGCCTGTGGGTAAATCCTGTCACTGATAAAGACAGAGACAGATGGGCTAAGATTTCTCCCCAGGCTCCTGTTGCCTGTCATGTGCTTATTAACTTTTTACATGTGTAAATAGTATTTTATAAAGAAAATTGAAATGTGGTTTTGGGCAGAGTTGTATTTCCCTAAAATTCATATCTTCAAGCTGGAACTCTGGTACCTTAGTGACTCAGTGTGAGATAGGATCTTAAAAGGGGTAATTAAAGTTGAATAAGGTCATCAGGGTGAGCCTTAATCTGATCTGACTGGTGTCTGTAAAACAAGAGAAGATGAGGGCACAGACACAAGCGCTGGGAAGACACTGGGAGAAGACAGCTGACTACAAGTCCAGGAGAAAGGCCTTGGGAGAAACCAAGCCTGCGGACTTGTGATTCTTGACTTTCATCCCCCAGAACCAGGAGAAAATAAATTCTTATTGTTTGAGATCCCCCACCTCTGCCCCCCAGTCTGTAGTTCTTTGTGACGGTAACTTTAGCAAAAACACAAACGTGAAGTATAACATGTGTTTTCTCTGAATTTTCTCTCTATGGGCACCCCATGCTACACCTGCCATCTGCTACTTTAGAGCCGTGCTCTCTGGCCTACTGGACTGCACCATAACATTCAGTGTACAGTTTCACATGCGTGACCGGATCCCAAACACCTGCATTGCTTCCGGGACCCTTGTCTTTGGGGTCTCAGAGCCAAGGGCCTTCCTCTGAATTTGCGGTTCATACTCCCTCAAGTGACCCACCCGAGTGGTAATTCTGCTGATCAAGCCATCTCAGAGGGGGTATGACCAATAATCTAACCAGAGGCACCCAGTGAGTGCCCTTAAGGAAGGCTGTTAGCCTCTCAGACCATCCTTGGATGATCTGCCCTGAGTGAGAACACCAGATCAGCCACATAAGGGTAAAATCTTTATTGACATGAACTCACCAGTGATCAGAGGAGGATGACCCCCAGAACAATTGCATCCAAGGCTGCCTCTGGTCTCAGGCGGGGCAGAGGTCTTATTCTCTGAGTGGGTGGAAAGCGGCTCTGTGACGGGTGAGCCACGTCTAAAGAGGGAAGTGTGTTCAAATTACCCTAAGGAACAAGTCAACCCCAAATTGTTAAGACTCTTCCTTGGATCTCTGTGTCACAAACCTATCACTGAGCATCGGATCATACAGAAGGCTATCAGTATGAAGGACACGGTCTCCTGGAGTTGAGATTTGGCTCCAGGCATTTTTCAAATCTGTAGAATGTTGAAATCCAGACATTAAACATTTACATGATCACAGAGTTTTGCAGGTCCTTAAATTAAAAAGGTAAAGTACTTTACAGAAGTCAGAAAATCAGTGGGTGAAAGAGCACAGAGATCCATTTGTAATGCTACTGAAATTTGTGACATTCGAAGATTCGGAATTCTTTTCTAAATTTTTTTTCAACAAATTTTCTCTATAAACAAAAATAGGTTCTTTAGCCCCCTGCTCTTCAAGACAGGGCAAATGAATATGCATGATTCACTTTTAACGTGCCACATCCCACGCGGGACATGTCACAGCCCTCACTTTCTACTCTGAGGTAGAAAATAACCGGCAATGACCATCTTTATGTGTTCGTTACTACCAGGCTCAATATGGGATTTATCTCACCAAATTCCAGCTGTAGTCCCACATTAGTGATTACATGGAACCCCAGAGAAGTGATTACTAATTGTAATTATTATGAGAGGGCAGGTACTTGTGTGCATCAGCTGTTCCAACCTTTATAAACATTCTGTGGAGAAGGTGTGGTAAAGAAGAACCTCATTTTTTTTTTTTTGAGTTGGAGTCTCACTGTCACCAGACTGGAGGGCAGTGGCATGCTTCTGGCCACCTTAGCCTTGACTTGCTAGGCTCAGATGATCCTTCTGCCTCAGTCTTCCGAGTAGCTGGAACTACAGGCATGCGCCACCATGCCCAGCTAATTTTTTGATTTACTGTAGAGATGAGGTCTCTCCAAGTTGCCCAGGTTGGTCTTGAATCTGCAGGCTCAGGCAATCCTCTCCCCTCGGCCTCCCAGAGTGCTGGGATTATAGGCATGAGAGGACCTCATATTGTGACCTGCATCATGGATGGAGAAGTGGACATGACGAGAGGAAGTGCCTTACCAAAGGCCCCCAACGTTGACTGTGGCAGAACTGGGGTAAGAACCCACAGCTGGACCCTGAAGTTCAAACACTATATGCCTCAGCTATCTCTGCACTATAAATGTTCAGAATTGTCCAAGGTCAGACAGCCATTGTCATCAGTAATGTAACATAGTTGTTCATGGTTTGACGATCACCCAAAAAGCGAGAATAGGAAATCCTTTCACAGTCTCAACCCTGATGTGGAGAGGCGTGAGCCCAGAGCAACCCATCAGCTTCTGTTTATCAGCAGAGCTTTCCAGTCTGTCTACATGGAGAGCTGGAACCTTAAGCAGAAGGGTTTTATAGATGGCTGGAAGTACATGAAGCCCCAGGATGGGGAGGAGGAGCCAGGCACTAGTTGCCCTGCTTGGACCTTCTCTGCTTCCCTGCGTGTCCATCTGACTCTGCAGTACTGGGGACAGGGAAAAAAGTGTTACCATTCCACAACTGACCCAAGTATACCAAAGCCCCAGACCTGGAGAGAGAGAAGGGGAGAGAGAGAAAACCCCAAACTCTGACACTGATTTCAGAGCAACAAGCAGGCTAGGCTGCCAGGGCTGTAGCCTCCCCAGTGCCTGCCGGGTACAGGCCACCCCTTGCCACTGCTCAGCTTCTCATTTCTACCCCAGGAGCTCTGGTAGCTGCTGCTGGCTCGTGTCTATTTATACAACCAGAAAAGCAATGTGTGGTCTCTCCCAAACAGTTGGGTGATCTCTGTAATTAGGCAACAGTAGAAAACAGCAGCTCTGTTTGGAAAGCGGGGTTATGATCTCCTCACTGGGGATTGTTTATTGAGATGACGCATGATAGGCTCGATTGTCTTAACCAGTTCCTCTCTCTGCCAGCTCGGTTTCTTCCCTGTCCACAGATCTTGCTGGTGCTGTGTTTCTGGAGTCTTGGGCACGTAAGGCGTTTCTAGTGAGAGGTAAGCAATGCTCTCCATTGTTCAGTTCTAAGGAGCAATCTGAAAGGATCTGCAGCCCATCAACTCTTGTGGGAGCCTCTACCACGCCTCTCTTTCCCGAGGACCCAGAGTTATTACAACCCGCCTCATGACCACTCTCTTTCCAATCTCAGGATATTCAAAGCGATCGCTCCACTAGAGAAGGGTTGCCCATCCTGTGCTAGGCACTGTTTCTCTGACTCTGTAATATTCTGGCATTTTATAATATCGTCATCAGGAACAATTCCCAGCAAAGGGTGATCTGCCGAGAAGACAAGCCAAATCAACACAGGAACGTCAACCAAGCCCTGACAACAGTGTCTGTCTGCAGAGGAGGCTGAATATTTATATTGAAGACTGAAGAATTGTCCTTTGAAAAGTCAACTCTCTAGGGACTAGCTTAATATCTGACATGCATGTTGAAGAATTATACATTGGTAGTTAAAGGCGAACAGCTTTCCTTAGAAACAAAAATCATCTCAGCTCCAAGAGGAAGAAGGAGATTGCAGTGATGAGCCCGTGAAAGGTGTGCATTTGGAATCTGATGAGAAGCCCCCACTGGCCTGTGAGCTAGGACACTGGCATGGGGCATCCTAGGCCAGAAAGCCCATCCTGGCAGCAGTGTCAGTGCATCAACCCATACTCAAGGTTCCATAGAAGTTTCTCTGCCGCTGCGTCTGAGAGGGTGTTTTTTAATACTAATGAAAAATAGGGCAAATGAAGACATGATAGCAACCACTCTTATTTCCAGCACATGGAGATTACAGAGCAGTAAACATCTGAATCTCCTTCCTCAGACATTACTGAGTTTAATGTATGTTTGATTTTTGTATCTTGTTTTTTTATTTGATATAACTTAAACAGGCTCTTTGTAAGTAAATATCCTTGAAGAAAAGGAGACGTAACACTCCCACAAAGGAGCAGGAGCTTGCGTTTCTCTCTTGGTGGGCATTTGCTGATTTCTTATTGACAGTATACTATGGTAAATATCTTGCTATAAAATACATTTCCTATGCTCTCCGATTTTTTGGATTATTTTTTAGAATTTTTTTTCTATGTGGAAGATTACTGGGACATAACTTGTGAGAAATCTGGAGAAATACTTTAAAGAGTTGCAGTTCAGTTGTTTTCAGGACAGCAGAAGTCAGACCTGCCTCTCCCTGACACCAGCTCCATGTTGGGTTTTAATATTCCTGGTGTCTCGACCTCCCCTCCCTAGACTTCTTCCATGACTTTGCCCACTTTTTTTTTCTTGTTGTTGCTGGAGTCTCACTCCATCGCCCAGGCTAGAGTGCAGTGGCACACTCATGGCCACCCCAGCAATGACTTGCTAGGCTCCAGTGATCCCTCTGCCTTATTCTTTCAAGCAGCCAGAACCACAGGTGCACACTACCATGCCTGGCTAATTTCTGATTTATTGTAGAGACGAGGTCTTGCCATATTGCCCAGGCTGGTCTCGAGTCCCTGGGCTCAGAAAATTCTCTTGCCTCTACCTCCCAAAGTGCAGGGGTTATAGACTTGAGCCACCGCACCCAGCCAGACTTTGCCCACTTTTAAAGATGGACACCTTGTTTGAATGTGGTATGCTGTTATGGCAGCAAGAGGAAGTCAGGATACTGGTGTCGGTAGACTCCGTGGGAACCTGGTTCCTACCCTCATTGCTTGGGAAAAAGTTCACACTCACTTTAAGACTCTCAGAATTGTTCTGGCTATCCATGCTGAGTAACAAACCAACTCAAAAGTTCATGTCTGTAAACCATAACTATTATTACTCTTATTCTGCTTAGTCCTAGGTGCTGATGGGTTCAGGTAGACAATTCTCACTCAGATCTTTGGTCTCCATGACTGCACTCAGACCAGTGCTGGGCTGGGGAAAGTCAAAGGCAATACATGCTTGGACATGATCACTTCCAAATTATTTTTGCTATATAATGCTATTATTTTTTGCTCTTGGAGTTATTTGCATCTCCTGTATCTGCAGAGTGAAAATGCCACCATTATACATACAACTTTGGGTCAGTGACGTCCCCTTAGGAGCTTGAAATCCGCCATGGTGGGAATATTTACACTACTGAAAGTAGCAAACGTTGTTGTTGTTGTTTTCCTAAAGACCCAGTTGTCAAACATTTACTAGTATCCATCAGACAGTCTCTATAAGTAGAAGTGGTCATGATCACTTTCTAGCTTTGAGAGAGTCCTCTGTAGGGAGACTGTGATCAAATGGTACAAGAGCATGTGGATGGGATACACACACTGAAGACCTTTTTGGAAAATATGATCTGCCATGGGAACCATGGAAGGTTGGTAGTGAAGATTAGATGCACTAAGTGTCTCACTTAGTACCAGGGATAGTAGTTTCTCAATAAATGGCAGCTACTATTATTTCATACTTGCTAGGGGCTAATGTTAGTCCTCCCCCATCCAAGTTTGTATATTGAAACCTAATCACAAGTTGATGGTGCTTGGAGGTTGAGCCTTTGGGAGGTGGTTAGGTCATGAGGGTGGAGTCCTCATGAAAGGGAATCCACAGAGCTCCCTCACCCCTTCTTCCACATGAGAACACTTCAAGAAGACATCATTTATGAACCAGAAAGTGAGCCCTCACTAGACACTTAATCTGTTGGACCTTGATCTTAGACCTCTAACCTCAGACCTGTGAGCAACAAATTTCTATTATTTTTAAGTCACCCAGTCTATAGCATTTAGTTATAGCTTCCTGTAAGGACTAAGACAGTCAGCCGCTTGAAGGGAAGGTTTTATTTATTCATTTGTATCTCCAAAGCCTAGCATACAAGCCATGTGCTCATTAAATTTCTGTTAAAGATTAAGAACTTTCCATTAGACTCTGGGGACACCAATAAGGAGAGAGGTGAGGAGAAGGGTTAGAGTTCAAAAATTACCTACGGAGTACAATGTTCCCTATCTGGAGAATGGGCCACCTGAAACCCAATTCCCACCATTACACAATATATCCATGTAAAGAACATGCATATAATACAAAGCTGGAGGTGTTGGGGCACACCAAGCTACAACGATTCCAGCTGCAGATGTCTCCAACATTATTCTATGTGTATTCTGTCCTTTTTGTATGAAGGCATCATCTCAACTAGATCTAGGGTGGGTAATGCTTTACTGCACAGGTGTTTGTCTTTGGAAACAAAAGCAAATAACAAAAACAAAAGCAAACATCTTTTAAGGACTATAATATGGCTGCTTTTTAGTAGTTGACTGACTTTTCTGGAGACTCCCATTCCTGGTTGTGGGATGAGGATGCTGAGACAACTGGACTGACCAATCTACTTCTGGGGCCTCCTGTCTCCACATTCCCATCCTCTGCTTCAGCCAAAAGAACACTGGGAAGTTCCCATCCCCCTCCCACCTCCTCATCTGCCCACAAGTTCTTCCCCAGTTTGGAATGCGCTCAGGCCCACCTCTCTTTGTTCAACTCACTTCCAGTCCTCTTTCAACAAGACTCCAGTTTTCCTTCTCCTGCCCCAAGGCTGAAGTGAATGCCCACCTCCCAGGGGCCTGCTGACCTGCACCCAAATGTCTCAGGCATTCCACTTGCCTGGGCCTCCCAAAGTGCTGGGATGACAGGCTGAGCCACCAGGTCATTAACACCTGACTAATTTTTTGACTTTTTTGTTTGTTTGTTTGTAAACACACAGTGGAGCTACTTGCCCCTGCTGTTCTGGAACTCCTGAGCTCCAGCAATCCTCCCACCTCGGCCTCCCAAAGCGCTGGGATTATAGGCATGAACCACCATGCCCAGGCTAAATGGATATTATTAAACATTTTCATCCACCCACACCTTCACTGGCACACCCGCCCATTCTCTTCCAAAACACGGGAGCCCTCAAAGCCCACCTCACATGTTGGCTTCTCTCTGCATCATTCTCAGAGCCCCCTTTGTTATCCAAGATTCCCATGTTAGTGAACAGAGTCAGCTGCAAGTAAGAGGAAATTGCAAGCAACTGCTTGCTCTATGTGACGAATGATGCTGGGAGCTCTGGATGTTGGCAGCTCCAGGCCCTGAGGTCTGTCCGTGGTTCTGTTTGAGCATCCTGGGCCAGCTCTGTCATGGTCATGAAGAAGCCTGTCACAGCAGCTGTGGCCATCCCATGCTCACAACAGGGACCAGAGGTCACAGAAGATATGATCACACAGTCAGGGTGAGGAAAATGTTTCCAGAGGCCCCTCCAGCAGACTGAGCTGTTGTGGTGTCCTGATCTGCCATGTGTGGGAGCTGAGTGAGTCCCACTCCTGCTGAGGCACGGATCACAGCTTCCTGAACACAACTGGCTTCTCTTGGTAAGGAGGGAGGGGATGGCTGCTGGGTGGGCAACACAGAGTCTCGGGGCAGTGGAGCCAGCCAGGTCTGTGGGAGAGACTGGGTCTCAGGCCCCGGTACAGTCCAGCGGGTTGCCCAGCAAGGAACAGAGGCAGCGAGCAAAGGGTAGGACTTGTTCTGATTCGTTTTTCCTCTGCTTCCTTGTCTCTCTGGAATGTCCTCCCCCCTTCTTTCCTCCTTTCCTCCCTCCCTTTCTTCTTCTGTCCCTCTTTTTCTCTTTCCATGTCTCCCCCCTCCCTCCCTCCTTCTCTCTCCCTTCTCCTTCCCTTGTCTACTCACCCTCCCTCCCTCTCTTCTTGCTTCCCTTTCTTTCTCTCCTTTTTCCTCTCTCTCCCTCCTCCCCACCTCAATCTTTCAGTCCAAACACTGCACAGGCTGCCAAATATTAACAGGGAAGGAATGTTATGTTAATTCTTTTCAGTTTGGGGAATTCATTCAACCCAGACCCTTTTAGATCTTTCTCTCAAGTTTGAGAGATTTAAAAAAGCATCTTGTTTTTTTCACAAATGAGGTCAGGAAGTGCCTGAGAAGAGATCCATGTGGATTAATATTCAGTACTCAATTTCTGTAGGAAACAGGAAGTGAAGGGCCATAGAAGGAAACCAAGCTGCCACGAGCCTGCTCTTGGCTGTTTGAAAAGATCCAGCACAGCTTGAACTTCAAAAATAACTCCATTCACTCTGGTTGCAGTGGGGCTTGGGGTATTTGCTACAATCAAAAGCAGCTGTTTCATCTCATTTAGCCATGAGACTGAGTTTCACGGACTCACTGCAGGAATCTTAGCACCTTGAGGGTCGCTGCTTAGAGTGGCCCAATTTTCCAGTAAAAAAGTACACAAGCAACTGTTTATGCTTGCTTTTGGAATGCCCATGAGTGTTTTAGGGCAAAGAATAAGGCGTTAATTGGAGCTTTCTAAGAATACATCGTGTCCCAAGCATCTGTAAACACAGGCATGGCCATGTCCCCCTGTTATTCTGGAGGAGAGTGAAGCACACGTACAGGAATGCAATGGGACACTCCCATCACATTTTCATTCAGGGCCAAAACTAATTTAAAGTTGTTTTTATTTTATTGTTGTAAGAGGAGAGCGTGCACACAGCAAAAACTCAAATGTCACAGAATGCCTACTACATGAGAGATAGAAGTTCCCTTCTCTTGTACCCAAATTCCCAGGCCATCTTCTCTGAGGTTACAGCCCCTGATTGTGCCAGGTTTCATTCCAGACTTTTCTGAGCATAAGCAAATGAGTATGTACGATATATATTTAACATGTGTGTGTGCGTGTATGTGTGTATATATATATATATTCATGTAAACATATACATCCATACATGTAGGTATACATTCAGAAATAGATATATACGTATAGATACATTATCTATCTATCTATCTATCTATCTATCTATCTATCTATCTATCTATCATATACAATGCAACACTTGGGCAAGATAACCATCCCTGAGGGGCTTTTGAGTGCACAGCCTTGACACTGAGACTCTCTCCCTCTCTGAGAGACTCTTTCTCTCTCTCAGCATTTTGACAAATTGGAGTCAGATTAGTCCTGAATAGAACAGGGAGGCAGTGGTTATGTGTGTGAGTTTTGGAGGCCGATGGTCTGGGTTAAAATGTCACCTCCCTTCATGTACTAGCTCTATAATCTTTAAACTCGGTAAACCTCAATTTTCTCACCTGTAAAATGGAGGTACAATCTCCTAACTCAGAGGATTAAATGAGGTGATGCATGTAGAGCTCCTAGCACAGAACTCGGCTCAGTGTGTGCTGATCATCTGTACTGGGGACTACTCAATGGATATATATACACATTTAAGTCAAGGTCTCACTGTTGTCCAGGCTGGAGTGCAGTGGCATGATCACGGCTCACTGTAGCTTCAAACTCCTGGGCTCAAGGGATCCTCCTGCCTCAGTCTCCCTAGCAGCTGGGACTAGAGATATGTACTATCATACCTGGCTAATGTTTTTTTTTGAGTTGGAGTCTCACTCCGTCTCCCAGGTTGAAATGCAGTGGCACGCTCCTGGCCACCGCAGCCTCCACCTGCTGGGCTCCGGCAATCCTTCCACCTCAGCCTTCCAAGTAGCCGGAAACAGGTGTGTGCCACCATGTCAGACTAATTTTTGATTCATTGTAGAGACTAGGTCTTGCCAAGTTGTTCAGGTTGGTCTTGAACCTGCTGGCTCAGGCAATCCACTCACCTCGGCCTCCCAAAGTGCCGGAATTACAGGCTGAGCCACTGAGCCCGGCCAACATCTGGCTAATTTTTTTATTCTTTTTATTTGTTTGTAAAGACATGGTAGAGCTATGTTGCCCAGGCTGGTCTGGAACTTTTGAGCTCCAGCAATCCTCCCACCTCGGCCTCCCAAAGTGCTGGAGTTACCAGCATGAACCACCATGCCCAGGCTAAATGAATATTATTAAATATTTTCATCCACCCACCACGTTCACTGGCACACCTGCCCATTCTCTTCCCTGAAGAGCTGCAATGACCTCTGACTTGTTTCCTGGTCCTCTGCCTCCTGGGACCTGCCTGCCCACCTCACTGAAGTGATCTTTCCAAAACACGGGAGCCCTCAAAGCCCATCTCACATGTTGCCCTCCCTCTGAATTATTCTCAGAGCCCCTTTTCTTATCCAGGGGCTTCCTCTTGTTTTTGTATGTTTGTGTCACACTGTAAACCTGCGAGTCACAGGATGCCTCCCTTAAGGAGAGTGCCTAGCATTTTTTGTGCCCAGAATCTCCTGGGTAGCTGATACACAGCAATACTTATTGATGAATTAATTTCAGATGGAGAAACATTCAGTCGTTTTAATCTAGAACTTTCCAATCTTTTCCTCCTCATCCTTCACTATCATTTACAGAGCATGTAAATATTAAGGAAGTGTGATGGCGACTTTCCTTAGAGGGAATTTTTAAAATGGTACAAGACAAGCTGTAGAGGAGACTACATGACACAGTAAGTAGGACAAGAAATGGGCAGGTCCCATGTCTTTGGACAGAGGTGGTGATTGAACAATATAGATTGGTACACTATTTAGAAAGATGTGAAGTTCCTCTGAAGTGCAGGAGGAAAAGGGTGACCTGACCCCAAGGTTAAGTCTGTGAAACAGGCCAGTCCCATACCTCCCCTGCAGGGCTCCCCCAGAATCATTGGAGGCATTGAAGATTTGGCTTTACAATGAGACACCAAGGGACTGAATGAGCAGAGGAGAAAGGATGTCCACAAACATTGCTGCTGCTTCTTAAACTTGGAACCAGCCCTAGAGCTCCATCCCCTGACTAACACCAGCCGGCTCCTTCTGGAGATGCGGGTACAATTGTCTGGGATTTCCTGGGAAATGCACTTCGGAATTTGCAACAGCTGCACCCAGAAGCCAGCCCAGTGTGTGAGGCGGTGCAGAGTGAGAAAGAGGGAATGGGAGGGGACAGGGGAGGAAAGGAAACGCACCCCTAGCACTCACCATTTTCCAGGCACTGGGCTAGGGTTCCCCAAGTAAGGGAGTGACGCTTTTCTCTGGAGCCTCAGTTCTGATGATAAAAGTGTAAAACTCCCTATACATGGTACAGGGGCTGTTTCTTGTACTTATTTTCTTTCTTTTTTTGAGTTGGAGTCTCACTCTGTCGCCCAGGCTGGAGTGCAGTAGCTGCTCCCGGCCACTGCAGCCTCTACCTGCTGGGCTCCAGTGATCCTTCTGCCTCAGCCTTCAGAGTAGCTGGAACTACAGGTGCGCGCTACCATGCTGGGCTAATTTTTGATTTATTGTAGAGATGAGGTCTCACCAAATTGCCTGGGCTGGTCTTGAACCCGTGGGCTCATGCAATCCACTCGGTTCGGCCTCCCAAAGTGCTGGAATTAGAGGTTGAGCCACCAAGCCTGGCCACTTATTTTCAAAAAGTTGACGATTTCCCCCATAATTAAAGATAAACTGTGCTTATCATAGAGCATTTGGAATATCTGAAGGGAAGAAAGAAGGAAAAGCTTTCTCCCTTGGTCTCACCACCCAGAGACAAGCGTGTAGATTTGGGGAGATTTTATTTGCTCAGGTGTTAGATCATAGCTCTTAGAATTTTCAAGGTCTGTCTTGAAACTTAGGCAAGACCATGAGAGTCTCAATTTTCTTCCTTACTGGCACTGGCAGCCATCACCTAATTTTTAAGCACCTAAGTTTTAGACTAAATCTTACTAGCTCGAGGGGTCTCACTGACAATTATACATAGTTTAAACTTCACAGACTACATTTGAAAAGGGGACAGTTTGAAAATATTAAACTGTGGCATTTAATTCTCTGACAGTCTCTGCAGCCTGGCGGTCTTTGTCCTTTTAGGCTGATTTGTGAAGCTGGGACAGGAGAAAGAGGATTGGTAAAGAGAGGGCTTCCTGATTCTCTTTGACTGGAGGGTGCAGTCCATCCTGCTGTTCTGACTCTGGTTCTGCTCTGGTCAGTGGAGGATGTGGCCCAAAGAAAGGAGGGAAGACCACCCATTTTTTTCTTGTAGGAGAATGTGGGAGAGAGGGAGGCAGAGTAAGAATGGGATGTATGGACTGGAGGACCTTTGCCCCCTTCCCTCTGGGTTCATTGAGGCACTGCTGAGTCAGGAGGTGGGTGGGGGAGTGGGTGAGAGGATGCAGAGTGACACCCAGCATTGGGATTCCTGCTGCCAGGCGTGTTGCCCAGAGATGTGGAGAAAGGATTTCCAAGCACCCAGGTATCTGAAGAAGTGCCCTCTTCCATCCTTCTTAGAAGAGCTAGACCCAGAACACCCGCAGGGAGAAGTTATGCCCCCAAGTCCAAGATTCCTGGGGGAAATGTGGAACAATATTTTCCCACCTTTCCCCTGATCCCTTTGCATTCCTCAAGTCACCTGCCATCTGCACTGGGGGGAGGGAGGAGATGAGATGTCAGTGAGTTTGAGATCAACATTTAAATAACTTAAAGTGGCCAGAATGCTAATGGAATATGCCCAAAGATTGCCAGGAGATGTAAAAGAAAGGCTGAGGAGCAGGAAAGGAAAGCGATTGAAATGAAGCTTTCACAATACAACTCACCTTTTTACTCCAATGAGCCATGACAGTAGAGTGTTAAGATTGAGGGCTATGGAACACAGCCCCTGGGATTTGAATCTTTGGCTCTATCCTGGTCTGGGCCATGGATGCAGACAAATTACCCAGTCTCTACAACAAACACCCAGGGTCCCCACGATCAGTGTGGCCACGTTAATGCTCACCTCTGAGGTTTGTAATAAGGGTTCCATCCAACAGTGTGGGACATGAGGCCTGACACACAATACTGCATTTCTCTGAAGCTAGGCTGTGCAATTGGAAAGATGCCTCCTGATTTCAGAGGTGTTCACATGTGAACAGTGGTCTTTGAAATCTATGAAATACAGCGAGAGCTCAGTAAGTTTAAGGCATGGGATCATTATTTCACTTAACACACACTGTCTTCCAGGATAACTAGTTGTGCTGGATTTAAATGTTGGCCTGTGACTTCTTTGATGTTCCTTCCATAAACTGTGAAACCTGATTCCCCTCTCCCCTAGTGGGGGGCAGGACTTGGTGTCTTGCTTGTAAAAAATAGAATCTGGTGGAAGCTGTGGTTGTGTGACTTTGGACACCTGGTCATAAGAAGGCACTGTGGTTTCTGTCTTGAAGGCTTTCTCTTGAATGGCTCACTCTGAGGGAAGCCAGCTTCAATACCAAGAGCACCTCTGTGAAGAGACCCATGTGACAAGGAACTGAGATCTCAAGCTAACAGACATCTCAAGCCAACAGGAGAGCCTTCGGATGACGGCTGCCCTAACCCACAGCTTGACTGCAACCTCAGGAAAGAATCTGAGCCAGAATCACCCAGTTAAGCCTGGGCTGGGTTTTTGACCCACCAAAACTGTTGAGATAATACATTTAGTTGCCTTAAGCCCCTAAGTGACAGAGTAATTTGTCATGAGACCATAAATAACTGATTCACTCGTCTACGCTAAAAATCCTGTAAATACAGTCATGTGCTGCATAACGAGGTTTCAGGTAATGACGGATCACATGTGTGATGGTGGCCCCATAAGATTACAATGGAGCTGAAAGATTCCTGTTGCCTAATGATGTGAAGCCTAGCTGTTGTGACTCTGTCATGCACGATTTGGGTGTTTGTTGTATAAACAAACTTAACTGCCTGCCAGTCTTACAAAAGTATAGCACGTGCAATTATGTATGTATAGTACATAATACTTGATAATGATAAGTGATTATGTTACTGGTTTATGTATTTACTATACTATGCTTTTGGTTGTTCTTTTAGAATATCCTTATACTTATACAAAAATCAACTGTAAAACAGACTGAGGCAGGAACTTCAAGAGGTATTCCAGAAGAAGCCATTGGTATCATAGGACATGACAGCTCCATGCATGTCATTGTCCCTGAAGACCTTCCAGTAGGATGAGTTGTGAAGGTGGAAGACAGTGATGTTCCTGACCCCTGTGTTTGTCTTAATTTTTTTTTTGTCGGACTTTCACTCCATTGCCCAGGCTGGAGTGCCATGGCATGCTCATGGCCACCCCAGCGTCAACCTGCTGGGCTCAGGTGATCCTTCCACCTCAGTCTTCTAAGTAGCTGGAACTACAG
>NW_007250687.1:334049-339695 GCF_000164805.1 Carlito syrichta
AGAGACGAGGTCTCGCCAAGTTGTCCGGGCTGGTCTCAAACCTGCAGGCTCAGGCAATCCTCTCGCCTTGGCCTCCCAAAGTGCTGGGATGACAGACTGAGCCACCAAGCCTGGCTTGTCTTAATTTTTAAGAAAAAAAAATTTTTAAAAATTCAAATATAGAAAAATCTTATAGGATAAGGATTGAAAAGAGAAAATATTTTCGAATAGCTGTACAATTATTGTGTTTTAAACTAAGTGTTATTACCGAAAAAGTCAAGAATCTAAAGCGGTTTAAAAACTTTTAAAGTAAAAAAAAAAAATTATAGTAAGCCTAAGTATTAATTTTTTATTATTATTATTTTTTGCTGTTTTTGTTGTTGTTGTTGTTGTTGTTTTGAGTTGGAGTCTCACTCAGTCGCCCAGACTGGAGTGCAGTGGCTGCTCCCAGCCACCGCAGCCTTGCCTCCTGGGCCCGGCGATCCTTCTGCCTCAGTCTTCCGAGTAGCCGGAATTATAGGCATGCGCTACCACGCCCGGCTGATTTTTTGATTTATTGTAGAGATGAGGTCTCGCTGCCCAGGCGGGTCTCGAACCCGTGGGCTCAGGCAATCCACTCACCTCAGCCTCCCAAAGGCGCGGGATTACAGGCTGAGCCACCGACCCCGGCTCAAAATTATTCTCTTTAATAATAAATTAATATGCCGGGCTTGGTGGCTCAGGGGACAGTGGTATCCTAAGGCTTTCACGTTCACTCGCCACTGCTCACTGACTCACCCAAGCAACCTCCAGTCCTGCAAGCTCCATTCATCAGTGCCTCTCCAGGGGTATCGTTTTTTTGCCTTTTACACTGTACTTTTACTGTACCTTGTCCATGTTTTTTTACAATTTTTATTTATTTTTATTTTTAGAAAGCAGGATTTATTGAGAAGGCAGAGAAGCTCCCACGGTGTGAGGGGACCCGAAGGGGTTGTCTCCATGTTTAAATATGCTCAGACAGAAATATTTGCCCTTGGGCTACAGTTGCCTACGGTATTCAGGACAGTAGCATGCTATGCAGGTTTGCAGCCTGGGCGCAGCAGGCTGGTCCACGGAGACTGGGTGTGTAGGAGGCCTGACATCTAGGCCCGTGTAAGTACACTCTGTGATGTTCACGTGACAAAATCTCAGACTTTCTCTGCCGTTAAGTGATACATGACTTTCTACAGAAGGCCGGGTATACACCCAAGCTGCACTTTACATAAACATCTGTCTGTTTATGCCCATGCGAATACCCAGAGAAACTCAGCACATTGAAATGTCTCTCGGGAAGAGGAAATGTGGAGTGAGGGATACCAGCACAAGCAGGGAGCAGGAAGCTGGTTCTAGCCCGGCTCGGCCACCAGGCCCTGGCGCAGAGTGGCTGAGCACAACCTTAGCTAGCTTGTTTTCCTGCACGTATCATTGCACATCGGCTATGGGCCAGCTCCTGTGTGAAGGCACCGTCTCTGACCTTTAGGAAACAGCAAGTTTTCTGGGGACACAGATAGATGAACACATAGATAGATAAGCTCCCTGGTGGGGGATGTACTGAATGCAAAGGGAACCGGAGGAGGAAGAGACTGCAGTCTTCCTGAGCTAGGGGCTGGGGGAGTCTTTGTGCTTGTGGTCTTTTTGGCTTTTTGGATATAGAAGAGGATGGAGGTGGGGGAGGACTTCCTGGAGGAGGGGGCAGTCCAGAATGTGTGTGTTGGTGGGGAGGAGAGTGGGTGATGGCGTTCAACTAGGTTAATGTTTTAGGAACACGGACTGCATACTACAGCCAGACTGGGGAGGGGAAGGATAGGGGGCTGTGAGGTGGGAGGGAACAGAGAACAAAGCAATTATGAAACGAGCAGGTTTCAACGTTGGGCTCATGTTTAAAAAAAAAACCCTCTTAGCCGGGCTTAGTGACTCAGCCTATAATCCCAGCGCTTTGGGAGGCTGAGGTGAGTGGATTGCCTGAGTCCGCGGGTTCAAGACCCGCCTGGGCAACTTGGCGAGACCTCATCTCTACAATAAATAAAAAAAATCAGCTGGGTGTGGTAGCGTGTGCCTGTAGTTCCGGCTACTTGGAAGGCTGAAGCGGAAGGATCACTGGAGCCCTGCAGGTCGAGGCTGCTGTGGCCGGGAGCATGCCACTACACTCCAGTCTGGGTAACAGAGTGAGACTCCAACTCAAAAAAAAAAACAAAAAACCCTCTCGTCTATGTCAAAATACTCTCCTAAAAATGCACACCTCCCCCATCCTCTGACTTTTCCTATCAAATTGTAAAAGGCAGGCATCAACACTTTTTCTTTTGAGTCAGAGTCTCAATCTGTTGCCCAGACTGGAATGCAGTGGAACACTCGCAGCCACCACAGCCTTGACCTGCTGGACTCAGGCGATCCTTCCACCTCAGCCTTCCAAGTAGTCAGAACTACAGGTGCACACTACGATGCCCGGCTAATTTTTTGTGATTTACTGTAGAGACGAGCTCTCACCAAGTTGTCCAGGCTGGTCCCGAACCCCTGGGCTCAGGCAATGCTCTCACCTTGGCCTCCCAGAGTGCTGGGATGAGAGGCTGAGCTAGCGCGCCCGGCCAGGCATCGGCACTATATTAGCAGATAGAGAAGAAGAGAAGTAAACTGGTATCTTTTGAAGACTCCTTATGGGCTGGACACTGTGATGGCCGATTCAAGCCTTCATTTCATTCAACTTTACACCAAAGCTTTGAGATTTGGCCTATTTGCTCACTTCATAGTTGTGGACACTGAAGTTAGGTTAAGTAAGGGGGCGAGGGGAATAGCTGAACTCGGTGGCTCAGCCTGTCATCCCAGCACTTTGGGAGGCCGAGGCGAGTGGATTGCCTGAGCCCGCAGGTTCGAGACTCACCTGGGCAACTTAGCAAGACCTCATCTCTGCAATAAATCAAAAATTAGCCGTGTGTGGTTGCATGCGCCTGTAGTTCCAGCTACTTGGAAGGCTGAGGCGGAAGGATTGCAGGAGCCCAGCAGGTAGAGTCTGCGGTGGCCAGGAGTGTGTCACTGGCCTCCAGCCTGGGTGACAGTGAGAATCCATGTCAAAAAAAAGAGAGGTGCGTGGCGGGGGAGGATTTAAGTCAACTCTGCTGGGCTCCAGTGCCGGGGCCAGGAAGCTCCAGGCCCAGCAGCCATTGCATTGAAGGCTGAGGGGAAGGTTGACAGAAGCTGTCGAATTCTAGTAGGAACACCCGGCCTCTGAGCAGCAGTAGAGCAACCTGCTCTGACAATATTTAAAAATCACATGTTTTTCCATGAGGCAGCTCTCACGCCCCGTGAGGACAGAGTGAGGTAGCAGGAGGTAGTGGTGATTTGTCTCCCGAGAATCCCAGCAGGGTCTTCAAGCTTCTGAGGTCTGCTTCCCCCGCCTGGCACCTGCACCTCCTCCTAGGCGCCCAACCTTCTGTCCCCAGGCTCAATCTGCAAGATGGTGAAACGAAGTGTTCTGTTTCTTTGTTAGTTTTTAACTTGACATTGATCTTTACTTCCTCTTTTTTTTTTTTTTAAAGTTGGAGTCTCACTCCGGCCCAGGCTGGAGAGCAGTGGGGTGCTCATGGCCACCGCAGCCTCGATCTGCTGGGCTCAGGCGATCCTTCTGCTTCAGCCTTCCAAGTAGCTACAGGTGTGCACCATCATGCCTGGCTAATTTCTTGATTTATTGTAGAGACGAGGTCTCACCATGTTGCCCAGGCTGGTCTCGAACCCATGGGCTTGGGCAATCCTTTTGCCTCTGCCTCCCAAAGTGCTGGGATTGCAGGTGTGAGTCACTGCACCCAGCTAACCCCTTCTCTTTTTTAAAGAATAAGACCTTGATCAATTATTTTTTTCCTTAAGATTTTTATTGAGTGTATAAGGCTTAAAGTCAGAGAGATGAGGATTTGAAGCCTGGTTCACCTGGGACTTGCAGTGTGAAGTTGGACAACGAATTTCTTCTGTCAGAGTCTCAGTTTCCGCTTCTATAACGATAATATGAGGGAGATTAAAAAAGATGACAAATGTAAAATGCTCAGTCAGTCCTAGCCCTGACTCATCAAAACTGTTCCATGTGGAATAGTGTAGTTATTATCACTACTATTATCATTAACTCCAAAACTTGCCAGCCCTGTCAGTGCTCCTAGGGAAGCTCTTTCAGGATGACAGGGCTTGAGTCCTGTGCCGATGCCCTGCCTGCCTGAGGCAGGAGTAAGCCACTAGTGTGGTCAGTTCAGGCAGGTGGTCAGTGGGTGAAGGGCTTTGCTGGATTGAATAGTCAATTTAGCTAAGTGTGCAATCAACTTATCTTGGTAAATCAGACATGCCAGCTACTGTTTAAAGTATGTGTGTTTAGGGATTGTCTCAGTCTGCTCAGGCTGCCATAGCAAAACACCACAGATGGCTTTAGCAACTGAAATTTATTTCATAGTGCTGGAGGCCAGGAGTCCAAGACCAGGGTGCTGGCATGGTCTGATTCTGGTGAGGACTCTCTTCCTGGTTTGCAGATGGCCGCCTTCTTACTCTGTCCTCTTATGGCTTTTCTTCTGTGCTGGTGGGGTGTGGAAGGGAGAGAGAGATTTCTTTCCTCGTAAGGACACTGATCTCTTCATGGAGGGGGTGCCCTCTTGTTGCTATCTAATCACCCCCAAAGACCCCATCCTCAATTACCATCACATTACGGGTGAGGGCTTGAACATATACATTTTGGGAGGACACAAACATTCAGCGTCAGGTATCCTGTGCCCCAAGAATGAATGTAGTATCCAGGAAAGTGAATGTTGAGGTAGAATGAGTTTGCTCTGAAGCTCTTTGCTCTTCTTGATGGGCTGCGTGTTCTCCTTGTGAGAGTGCTATTGGCCATGTGTCTTCTCCATGCAGGTTTCCTTTGCATAACAGCCCTGTTGTGCCCCCTTTTCTGCCAGGAGGTGAGTGGTCTGGGGAGGTGAAGTGGACAGCCCAGATGACACAGCTTGGAAGATGGAGGGTCCGAATGGAGCCCAGAGTTCTGCATGTGTGTCTAAGGAGGGAGGGACCAGGGAGTGCCCATCCGGACACCAGGAACTCACTGAGGAACCTGCTCTGCTGTGATTGTGACACGTGTATCTCCGGACATTGAACTTCACTTCATGCTCCCTGGCAGCAGACCATGTACTAGCCCCCAGGTGGGCCCAGGTGCCTCTGGGAAAGAGAGGAAGACATCTGTCTCTGAGCCTGGGGCCTGGGTTTCCCTGCAGCCTGTGTGGAATTCCGCTGATGAGTGTGAGGATGAGGACTGGCTGTGGCAAGCTCATTAGGCCTTGTCTTCTGAGAAGAGCCCTGTGGAGGGGCGGGGCAGTGGGCTAGAAGCAGGCTGGGCCGAGGGTGTTTGTTTTTAACACAGAGGAGCCGAAGGGCACCGCCATTCATGAGCTGACCTGGAAATGCTGGTGGGCCCCTTGACAAGGGAACTGACAAGGGCGGCCCCTCTTTGGAAGGTGGTTTGGGAGCCTGTGCTGGGTTAGCTGAGAAAGCATGGGCTGGGGGCTGAGGGCTGGGGGAGACGGAGCAGAGTGTGGGAGCCCAGGGAAAGGTTCAGGGTGAAGGCAGGGAAGGAGGAAGGAGAGCAGGAAGAAAAGGAAGGGGAGGAGAAAGGGAGGGGAGAAGAGAGGGAGGAGG
>NW_007250687.1:339715-393756 GCF_000164805.1 Carlito syrichta
AGGAGGAGGGGAGGAGGAAGATGAGAACAGGGGAGGAGGAAGGGGAGGAGGGAGAGGAGAGAAGCAGGGAAGGGGAGGAGGGAGAGAAGAAGAGAAGAGGGGGAAGGAGAGGCAGGAGGGAGGAGGAAGGGGAGCAGGTGGGAGGGGAGGGAGGAGGAGTGGGTGGAGGAAGGAAGAGGGCAGGAAGGAGGGAAATAGAGCCTTCACGCACATCACCCTGAAACCTTCAGGGCCACCCTAGTCCTCACAGCATCCCCGCTGAGGAGGCAGCATTAGTGCATTTTGTTCAAGAGAGGAAACAGGCTGAACAGAAGCAGAAGTGGGACGTGAGCTAGGTGAGTCACAGCTGAAGAGGGAACAGATGCCATCCTGGCTGCATCCAGCCTGTGCCGTGGTAGGCTCCCACGTGTTTTTGTTTTTCTTTTCTTTTATTTTTTTTTTGAGTCAGAGTCTCACTCCGTCGCCCACTGGATGCAGTGGCATGCTCCCGGCCACCACAGCCTTGACTTGCGGGGCTCCAGTGATCCTTCCTCCTCAGCCTTCCAAGGAGTCGGAACTACAGGCGCACGCTACCACGCCTGGCTAATTTTTGATTTACTGTAGAGACGAGGTCTCTCCAAGTTGCCCAGGCGGTTCTCGAACCTGTGGGCTCAGGCAATCTGCTCGCCTCGGTCTCCCAAAGTGCTGGGATGACAGGCTGAGCCACTGAGCTGGCCTGTTTTTGTTTTTAGTTGCTAATCTTTAAGCATCGAGAGACTTCAACAAAAGTTGGGACTGTTGGCTTCTTTTTCTTTTCTTTTTTTTTTGAGTTGGAGTCTCACTCTGTTACCCAGACTGGAGTGCAGTGACCTTCTTTTTCAACACAGGACCTCCTGGCCCCACAGAGTCCATGGTCCCCAAGGGGTCGCCAGGGAGTCCCCAAGGGGAGCAGCTGCCGGGACTTCCGCACTCACAGCTGAGCACGGAGCTCAGACTTCACACCTGTCCTGGACGCCACTGGGTTAACTGCACAGAGTGACTGAGGCCTTGGGGACTCTCCTCAGTGCTCGGTGGCCAGCTCCTTGGAAATACCTCCTCGTCAGGGGCCCAGCCCCACTGCAGGGACACTGACCCCAGACTGGGCTCCTGGAGCCTGAGAGTTCTGTTCCCTGGAGTCCTCCTTGCCTGTCATCCATGGACTGCATCTGAGGGGGAGCAGGGCTTTTAAGAAAGTCAGTCATCCAAGAAAAGCCACGCCAAATGATTCTGAGCCTAAAAAGCGGCCCTCTGCTCCTGTTCCTGCTCAGTTCTTTACAGGGCAAGATATTTCCATTATTTTTTTCATGGCTAAGTCAAGCAGAAACATTTTTCCAAGCCCCTGGCAGCCCTGGGGCAGGGAGGGTGTCCTCCTCCCGCTCTGGCATTAGCTATGGCTGTCACTTAGAGGAACATGAAAACCTCTGTGTCTCACTTGCTCCAGGCCCTTGCTGCATTTGTGCTGGATTTGGGGCCCAGGCAGGCTTAGCTGACTCAGAAGAGCCCGTTTAAAAATGAACTCTTTCATGTTCAAAAGTTTCAGAAATAGAAAGCGCCAAGTTCAGGGATGGGGGATGCCATTGAAACGTCTATGGTGACGAGTCCTGAGTGTGGTGGCCTCCAAGCCTCCCGGCCACCTTCCTTCCTCAGCACCACTCTCTGCTTCCCAACCGAGTGCCAAGAGTTTTTAAAATCATTCACGAGGGACATGACATAGTCACAGGCAAATTTCTCCGGAAACCCAAGTCCAAGTGCCCAAAGGCAACAGCCAACATCGACTTCATTTCACATACTTGCACGCGTGTTCTTCAGTCATTTCCCCTCCATTTTTAAAATGTTGGGACCTTCCGACATATAGAAAACGTGAAATGATAGTACAGCTTGCACCTATCATTTCTCCTACCTAGGTTCTCCAATTGGTAACATTCTGCCATATTTTTTCCTATTTTTTCGTTCTTTTTGTTCTGAACCACTTGAAACCAGAGTTCATGACACTACATAGAGACCAAAACACTTCAACCCGCCCTTCCTGAGAATAAAGACACTCTCTCAGGTAGCCAACGTAACGTCATTACACACACACACAACAGCCATGCTTCCCTAATCTTATCTACTACCCTGCCATATTCACATTTCTCCAGCAGCCCCCACAATGTCTATCCAGGTTGGTTCTCCCCCATAAGCAGGCAACATCTAACAATATCCACACGTGTGTGGTTGTTTCGCCTTTTCAGGGTCTTCAGATCTGCCCCCTCTCCTCCCCCTTTCTGTGTCATGGATTTTCAGACACCAGTTGCGGCAACGTTGACGCTTATCCCAGCTGAGGTCCCACAGGCCGTCGACTGCACTCCCTCTCATTCCACCTGTGCTCTTCCTGCCCCTGCCTGCCACAGCCCTCCATCTGAGGGGTGTCGCTCACCCCTGCCTCCTTCCCCTGAGGTGTCCATACCAACCGCAGACTATCTCTCTTGAACAGTCATCTGAGGACTCCACTCTGAAACCTTGGAGAGCCTGGCACCAAGGCTGCAGGGTAATGTCTGGCCTCCTCATTGGCATCTAAGCGGCCATCCTCTCCCGGCATGACCCTCTGCCGTATCTCGCCCCCTACATGCTCCTGATATCCTGATAGCTGAGCCACACAGGACTTTCTCCGACACAAGTTCTGTCACTCCCTCACCACGTTGACTTTGGCTGCTCCCTTTTCTGGGATGCTTTCCCCTCCTCTTCTTCCCAGAGCTGCCCAAGGATCAATCGGCCTCTTTCTCCCATACCATTCAGTGTGTCTCCCTGCTAAAGCACAGTGCATTTCACTTCATTTGTTCTTTGAAAGTGCACCTCCGCTGTGGACAGTGGAGTTTGTTCCATTTACCCACAGGCAGTGCTGCAAGAAGCATTCTTGGACGCGTCTCCCTGGGTCCATGTGAGTCCGGCTACATGGAGAGCAGAAGAGCGGGTATCCTGCCCACCATGTCATGTGCAAGTGTGATGCCAAGTGGATTTGTTGCATGTTCTGCTGTGCTCCCCACCATTGTCTGAGAGTGTCCATTTCTTCTGTGGGGTCAGCTTTTAGTATCACCAGCTGGTCGTGTCTGCTGAGTTGCAGAGGGGAGAACATTGCACTGTGATTTCCACGTGTTTCCCTGAATAAGAGGGCAGCTGGGCATCTTCTCATGCTTTCTTGGAAATTCAGGCTTTCTATGCAAATAGTGCCCTGTTCATTTTTCTCTCTAGCAACTTCCTTTCTTCAAAAGGAGACCAACCAGGCATGGCGGCTCATGCCTGTAATCCCAGCAATTTGGGAGGCCCAAGCGGGAGGATCACTTGCGCCCAGGAGTTCAAGACCAGCCTGAGCAACATAGTGAGACCCCCTCTCTATCTTAAAAATAAAAAGGAGAACAATATGTGGCTTATCTTAGCATCCTGGTTCCTCACCAGAGGCAGCAATATGGTGACTGCTTAAGAAACTGGGTCAATGAGTGTGCAAAGGTGGAGGTCAGAGAATGGGTGAAGGTGAAGGTCAGGAAGTGTGTGATGATGAGGGTCAGGGAGTGTGTGATGTGGAGGTTAGGCCCTGTGTGATGGGGGAGGTCAGGGAGCATGTGAGGGTGGATGTCCACCAACAAAGTGTAATAATTAGAACTATATGGTAAGTAGATCGTTGTCATTTAACAGCACTCTGGGCTGTTTTCACATTTGTTCTTGACTCACTCTTCCTACATGGGTGCGGGAGTGTTCCTGGAGGGAGTACAGAGTCAGAGGGAGAGCCACCTCTCCCTGGGAGAGTGTCTGGTATCACCTGTTGAGAAGGGCAGCGCTGAGGCCGTGGAAGGATCTGCAGACATGGAGGGAAGGTTCCCCTTGTCTCTCTTCTCTCCGCATCTCATATTTCACCAGCTCATGCAGATAAAAAACTAGGAGCAACAGCGAGAAGCTGGAAATCTCCTGGGAAACAAGGACTACTTTGGTTCAGCTGAGCCAGAGGGGCAAATATGGGAGATGAGCGAAAGCCACAGTTGACAAATCAGACGGAGGTGGGACTGCAGAGGCGCCGGACACGTTTGGCCAGAGGGACGCAGAGCTTTCTGAGCTGAGTTCCCACTGTGTGGCAGCTTGCCCCAGCCACAGGTCCAGACGCCTCTGCTGGGAGGTAACGATGCCCTGATTCTGCTCTTTGCACAGTGAGGAAGCCCATTTCCGAGTGAAGATGATCATTCCACAGAAATTACAGAGATAGCCGGGCTCGGTGACTGAGCCTGTAATCCCAGCACTTTGGAAGGCCGAGGCCAGCAGATTGCCTAAGTCCACGGGTTCGAGACCAGCCTGGGCAATTTGGCAAGATCTCATCTCTACAATAACTAAAAAACTAGCCGGGTGTGGTTCTGGCTACTTGGAAGGCTGAGGTGGAAGGATCACCAGAGCCCAGCAGGTCGAGTCTGGGGTGGCTGTGAGCATGCCCTGGCACTCCAGCATGGACGACAGGGTGGGAGTGAGACTCTACCTCAAAAAAAAAAAAAAAAAAAAAAAAAAGAAAGAAAGAAATGAAATTGCAGAGACATTCATTTGGGAATGAGCAACACCAAGCCCAGCCCAATGATCTTCATGGGAAGGAGAGACACTCTGTGAAAATGGGCAACACATCTCTGAATGATTAGTGGAGAGCCTCAAGATACTGACAAAACGTACACTTGACAAAGTGCAAGACTTGAGAAAGCAAGAGAGAGACAGGCAAAAGTATGGGATTAAGCCCCAGGTTGTCCTTCACAGTTTGAGGCCCGGAGCCTGAACCTCTGCTTCTTCAATGGCAAAACAGGCATTAATGACGTGTGTCTTGAAGGACTGCCAGAAAAATGAAGAGGTAATATAGGAAGAACAAGGAGTGGAGTCTGGCACAGAGAAGGAGCCTAGCAAATCTGCTACCTTCCCCCACTCCCCGTCTCCTCTGTGCATGTGTGAGAGTATGCATTCCCCCATTTTGAGTCCTGCTATCCCTGGCTCTTGGCCTGGTTTTTGCTCAAGGTCTTCAGACTGGGGCAGGCTCACTGGCTTCTTTGGTCCAGGAACAAGGCCACACCTCCAACTGTGACATGAACATCTTCTGGAATGCAGGACCTCAAACCATGCAGGACCATGTGACCAGAAGTCCTCCTCTGTACTTCGGCAGCCTCTCATTGGGGGAAAATAGTGGGAGTGGGCGAGGGAGATCTGGAGACCCTAACACAAAAATTGATGCTGCACCATTAAGTCTCCCGGGGCTTTGGACAAAAGTAAGCCCCAAACTGCTCATTAGAGACAATTTTACCACTCAGAGCACACAGAACTCCTGAAGAATAACAACCCACTTAAGATGAGTTCAAAATAAAAAGTATTTAGATCATTGTATTAGTCAGGGTATCTAGAGAGACAGAACCACAGAACCAATAGCAATAGCATCTCCCAGGAGAGAGAGAGAGAGAGAGAGAGAGAGAGAGAGAGAGAGAGAGAGAGAATTTATTAAAAACTAGCTCGTGGCCGGGCTTGGTGGCTCAGCCTGTAATCCCAGCACTTTGGGAGACCAAGGTGGGAGGATTGCCTAAGCCCGGGGGTTTGAGACCAGCCTGGGCAACTTGGTGAGACCTTGTCTCTACAATAAATAAAAAAATAAGCCGGGCATGGTAGTGCATGCCTGTAGTTCCAGCTACTTGGAAGGCTGAGGTGGAAGAATCACCTAGGCCCAGCCGGTCAAGGCTGCAGTGGCTGTGAGCATACCACTGCACTCCAGCCTGGGCAACAGAGTGAGACTCCAACTCAAAAAACAAACAAGCAAACAAACAACTAGCTCATGACATTATGGAGAGTGAGAAGTCCCTCAATAGGTCATCTGTAAGCTGGAGACCCAGGTAAGCTGGTAGCATGGCTCAGTCCAAATTTGAAAGCCAATGGTGTAATTTTCAGCCTGAGGTTGAAGGCCTGAGGGCAGGTGAGGGGTGGGGTGTGTAGGCTGCTGGTGTAAATCTCAGAGTCCAAGGGCCAGAGAAACTGGAGTTCTGATGTCCAAGGGCAGAAAAGAAAGGTACCCCAACTTCAGGAGAGAGAGAACAAATTCACTTTTTCACTACCTTTTTCTTCTATCTGGGACCCCAGCTGACTGGGTGGTGCCCACTCACATGGAGGATAGCTCTTCCCCACTAAACCCACCAACTTGCATGCCAGTCTCCTCCAGAAATATCCTCACAGGTGCACCCAGGAATAATGCTTTACCAGTCATTGAAGTATTCCTTAATCCAGTCTAGTGGACACCTAAAATTAACCATTATAATTAGCTTAGGAATTGAACGATCACAAGGAAAAATCAGCAGTATAATTAGCATCCTAGTAACTGAAATAAAATAATCTTGAAATGAAGATAAGAATTAGTGTTCTTGAAGGTACAAAAAAGAAATAAGAAAAGTAAGAGAGAATATTGTGAAAGAATGGGGAAGTATAAAAAAATAGGATTTGAGAAAGAATCATCTAAAACTACTGAAAACTAAAAATGCAGCCTGTGATCAAAAAACCAATGAGGGGAACAAATAGCAGTTTAAATATTTAATAAGAGAATTAAGAAAATGAAGAATACATCTGAGAAAATCACACAGACTATAGCAAAGAGGAAGATAAAACTTGGAAAATATAAAAGAACAATCAAACGTAAAAAAGTTAAAAGTTGTGAAAGATAAAAATAGGAGTATTTAAATTGCATATGAGACATTCTAGGAGGAGACCTAAATTGAATGCAAGAGAAGACTATTCAAAGGGAGAATTCGAATGGTCTTTGTCTACTAAGAATTTTCCAGAATGGAATTACAAATCTAAACTATATATATATAAATTGTACCTAGAATATCCAAGACAAAAAAATTTTGTAAGATACTAGAAGGATAGAGTCTATTATCTAAAAAGGTAAGGCGATTCGATTAACAGGAAATTTCTCATTGGCAACAAAAGGTCCTGAAAACAATAACGCAATGCTTTCAAAGTACTGATGGAAATAGCGATTATGGTTCTAACTCCCAACAGGTGGTCCTCCTCTGGGCTCTCCTCTTTCTCCTCTCAGGTCTCCTCTTACAAGGCGGCCCCTCACCTACATGCCCACAGTCCTGGGCAGCCCTGGTCCTGGGCTCTGCTGCCCCACTTGAGATGAGGGTAGCTTCTTGATGTTGCCACTTTCTATATCCTTTTGAGCTTTTCTACACTTCCAAATAGTTCTCATATTAAATTCCATGCATTAGGCCAGGCTCAGTGGCTCAATTTGTAATCCCAGCACTTTGGGAGGCTGAGGTGAGCGGATTGCCTGAGTCCGCGGGTTTGAGACCAACCCAGGCAACTTGGTGAGGCCTCGTCTCTACAATAAATAAAAAAAATTAGCCAGGCATGGTAGCGTGCGCCTGTAGTTCTGGCTACTTGGAAGACTGAGGTGGAAGGATCACTGGAGCCCAGCAGGTCGATGCTGGGGTGGCCGTGAGTGTGCTACTGCACTCCAGCCTGGGTGACAAGGTGGGATTCCAACTCAAAAAAAAAAAAATTCCATCCATTGAACTCTTTTGGGTGGGTTCTATTTTATGATTGGACTTGAACATTTCCCATTACTTTCACTGTCACTGGCTTGTTTTTGTTGTAGTTTTTTTTTTCATTTAAGCATATGCTTAAGCCCTTTATTTATAATAGCCATAAACAGGAATTACTCAAATATCCATCACAGGAAAATAGAAGAACAGTTTGTAGAGTTTTCATACAACAGAATATGACTCAGCAACTCAAAGGAACAAACTCTTGAAGCACACACCCTGGTGATTCTGAGGTCTGTTTCATTACAGTGTGTTTATTTTTCCTTAAAAAAAAATTACATTATTTCAGAAAATCTCAATAACATGAAGTCTTTTGGATAAATTTTAATGGCTCACACCTGTAATCCCAACACTTTGAGAAGCGGAGGGGAGAGGATTGCCTGAGTCCAGAGGTTCGAGGCCAGCCTGGGCAACTTAACAAGCCCTTGTATCTATAAATCTAAAAATCTATAAATTTAAAAATCTATAAATTTAAAAATCTATAAATTTAAAAATTAGCCTAATGTGATGGTGCGTGCCTCTGGTTCCAGCTACTTGGAAGGCTGAGGCAGAAGGATCACATGAACCCAGTAGGTTGAGGCTGTGGTGGCTGTGAGCGTGCCACTGCTCTCTTGCCTGGGTGACAGAGACTTCTACTCATAAATAAATAAATAAATAAATAAATAAATAAATAAATAAATAAAATAAACCCAATTTGTCCTAGAAAATCATTCATTCTAAATTTGTCTAGTGACCTCCTCCTGTGCCGATTGTCTTGCTGTTTTCCATATTTTCTTGAAAACTAACATATAATCTAGAGGTGCAATTCAGGATTGACATTCTGGGTATCACTTCAAAGGCAGGGCTGTGGACTTCTTACTGCATCACCTCCTTGAGCATGGCCTCTGGCTGTCCCATGTTCTAAGGCTTACCAGAAGGTTCAGGTGGTGGCAGTCCAATCACTGTTTTTCCTTGTCAACCTCACACCTAATGATTTTTGACAACTATTAATGATGACCACTGTCTATATCTATTACTTTATTGGAACTGGAACTTTTTACCTACAGTGCTTTCTGTATCTGTAAAGAAAAACTTCCCTTCGCCAACTATTTGGCTATTCTGATATATAAGCTATGCGCTTTATTCTTTTTATTTGTTAAATTTAGATTAAAAGGCCGGGCTCGGTGGCTCAGCCTGTAATCCCAGCACTTTGGGAGGCTGAGCCGAGTGGATTTCCTGAGCTCGTGGGTTCGAGACCCATCAGGGTTTGAGATCCACCTGGGCAACTTGGCGAGACCTCGTCTCTACAATAAATCAAAAATTAGTCGGGCGTGGTAGTGCACGCCTGTAGTTCTGGCTACTTGGAAGGCTGAGGAGGAAGGATCACTGGAGCCCAGCAGGGTTAGGCTGCGGTGGCCGGTAGTGTGCCACTGCACTCCAGTCTGGGCGACAGAGTGAGACTCCAACTCAAAAAAAAATTTTAGATTAATGAGTTAATGTCCTAAAAACTACTGTTTTTTAAAAGTGTGATGAATATTCATGATTTTTTGTGTATTTGTTTTGCTTCAATCCATTGTATTCATTATTCTTTGTGATATTCTGTGTCCCATAATATGCTAGAAGAGACCCATTAAACTAGCTTCTACGTCTTTTGACTTGGTCTATTAGTTTTTTTTGTTTTTTTTTGAGTTGGAGTCTCACTCTGTTGCCCAGACTGGAGTGCAGTGGCTGCTCCCGGCCACCGCAGCCTCGACCTGCTGGGCTCTGGCGATCCTTCCGCCTCAGCCTTCCAAGTAACTGGAACTACAGGCACATGCTACCACGTCCGGCTAATTTTTTTTGATTTATTGTATAGATGAGGTCTCGCCAAGTTGTCCAGGCAGGTCTCGAACCCGCGGGCTCAGGCAATCCACTCACCTCGGTTTCCCAAATTGCTGGGATTACAGGCTGAGCCACCGAGCCCGGCCAGTCAATTAGTTTTTTATAGTTTCCATTCTCTGTGGCATGTCAAGAGGTTACAAGATCATTTTGTACAATCCATACCCCAGTCCTTGAATCATCCTGGTCTGATAAAAAGCAACAACAACAACAAAAACAAAACTCCAAAACTTTGCAATACAAACCCTGTTAGCCCTTTGGCAGAAGTTTCTGATTTTGCCTGTCCACTATACTATCTCTCTCCTGTTTTTTTTTTTAAATGGGGAACTGTCCTTTGAATATGTGATTCAAGAAGGGCTGCTGATCACAGTACCCCATTATTTAGAATCCTTTCTTGGGCATTTAGATCCATATTATGCCCAAGAAAAGCTCTCTCCTTTTGAGTCACTAAACTGAACTGATGTAATTTGGAAACGGAATGTGGCCATGATGCAGAAAGAAGTTTGGTCAATATTTGAGGATAGGGTATGGGCTGAAGGGAAGACATGAGGGTAGAGGCAAGGGCAAGACTGAGATATGCTGAAGACATCGTCTGCTGCTGCAGTCTTAAAGAGCCCTGATGAACACCCTCATTATTTAGGTGATAAAACTTAAACTCAGGGCGGTGACTGTGCCTAATGCACACAGCTAAAAAGTGGATGACCCAGCGCTTGAGCCCGGTTGTCTAAGTCTTACTATCTGTGTCCTCTAAGAAAGTGCTTTTCATGTTGACTTTCACAAAAATCACCTGGGGATTTCATAAAACGCAGATTTTTCAGGAGGTCTGGGGTGGGATTAGACGTACTGAATTTCTCACAAGCACCAAAGTGAAGCTGAGGCTGCTGGTATGTGGAATATAACTTGTATGTGTCACGAGGTGATCACAACAGCCTTGAGAGAGGAAAGTAGCCAGCTCAAAATGGTCTCAGGTTAGTGTACACATGTAAAGTTATATGCTTGTTTTCCTGTATTACAAGGGTGATATAGAAAAAAAAAAACCAAACCTTAATCTAAGATGGATTAAGATGAGAGGCACAGGTTTCTGGGCTCTGATTTCCTGGTAAGGAAGGTGCCTTGAAGTACAGTGCAACTCCTAGACTTTCCCAAGGAAAAAACTCGAGGCTAAGCCTTGGAATCCCAGAGCACCCCCTCATTAAGAGGGATTTTAAGTGGCCTGTGCCATTGATTGATTGATTGATTGAGTTGGTGGCTTACTCTGTAGTCCCTGTACTGGCCCTATCACGGCTCACACAGTCTTGACCTCCTGAGCTCAGGCAATCCTTTTGCTTCAGCCTCCTGAGTAGTGCATACCATCATGCCTGGCTAAGCTTTTGATTTTTTTTGTAGAAATGAGGTCTTGCTCTATTGCTTAGGCTAGTCTGGAGCTCCTGGGCTCAAGCAGTCCTCTCTCCTCAGCCTCTCAAAAAGCTGGGATTACAAATATGAGCCACCATGCCTGTGCCTTGAATAAAAAATTCCAAAGCCTTTACTCCATACCTGTCCAGTTCAGCAGGCCCCAAAGCAGTCAATCTGAAGCAACTATTGAAGAAGGGTCTTGAATATGCCATGCAATAACCTCAGGAGAAAGAAGAAATGTCTTCCCAAAGGAAAGTGTGTCCATCTGTAAGTCAATCAGTCAAGTCAGACTGAAGAGATACATCAGGGTGAAAGCTGCTGTAGTCAATGTCAGGAGAGGCCCCAGGGAGCCCTCTGCTCCCTCAGAAGTCTATTGTTATACTGCTTGCACAAGCCAGTCGGCCAAGGATGGGCGAGTCATGGGTGTGTGTGTGAGGCGTGTGAGGGTCTAAGGATGGAGCATGGACGGGGTAAGGCTGGGAATAGGGAGGGTCCTAGGGGCCCACTGAGTCAAATGCTGTTTGCTGTTTTCCTTCTGTCCAACCACAGGCCTGTTGACACACCAGCATGGTCCTCAACCACCCGCGGGGTAGGGAGCTACCAGACACACAACATACAGCAGTCTGTCCCTGGGCTGGAAGGTTGGCCCATGTGGCTTTGGTTTTGACTAATGTTAAAATATTCTGGACCAGCTAAGTTCATGAGATGTGCAGACGAAGTTGATAACCAGTGTAAGAGATAGCAGGAAAGTTCTTGTCATTTCTGCCTTTCTTCAGAAACAGAACAAAGCAAATGGAAGGTCATTGTCCCTTACTGCAGAAAGAGCCCTGTAGTTTCCTTCCAGGGGCCCTCGGGTAGGGTCCTTTGCTCGCTTAGCTTTGCTTTTTTCCATCTGATAATGCCCCTCATTGGGCATGCCCTATCTATGTAGACTCTTGTCATCTAGAGGACTTAATAAAGAGAGTATTAACACGTTTTTGTGAAGAGCAAAGGCAATGTAAAGTACAGGCTTCCAGGTGATGCATGACTATGCATGACTAACTCAAGTTAACATTATGTTATGCGAGGGTCTCAGGGTCAGATTCAATCTGTTGACTTAATAACCAATGAAGCAAAGGTTCGTTCATTCAACTATTCGTCACTTCAACCTTGACTGAGCACGTGTTGGGCTATTAGCTCTGTGCAAGGCACTCAGAGCCCAGAAAAACAAAACAAACAAAAAACAACCCCCATCTCTGCTCTGAAGGATCCCTAGCCTGGATCCCAAACCCTCCTTTATTTATAGAGGTTCTTCCTTTCAGAAGCTCTTTTTTATTTTATTTATTCCTGCTTTCTGTGTCTTGTGATCACAAAACTCTGAAGAATGGTCCTTTTCTTATTATCAAGATGGAAACTGCTCTCCATTAAGCAGCATCCTCCCTTCCTTGGACCTGGATATGCCAGACCCCAGGAGATGTGTTTTAGGGAGGTTGGGAGAGGGGAGGGGAGGGGACATCCTGTGTGGGTTGGTTTCCATTGGTCTGCCTATTTTAGTCTCTCAAATCTTTTTCATTTCATTGAAATTTCATAAGTAGAGAATCCCAGCTGGCTCTGTACACATCCTCCAGACAATACCACATGAAGGCAAAGGAGCTGGTATGCTTCTGGATTACGAAATGTCAAAAAACAAAACAGAAAACCGCTGAAAACAGAAAAGATTCCAAATCCATAATTTCCCAGGCAGATCTGCAGAGACCAGAGTTATGGGAAAGAAGTTTAGAGCTTTTGGGAGGAACTCTCAGTTTTGTGTTCCTCCCTTCACCCGAGACGGATGTGCGGGTTTAAAGTTTCAGCGAGATTTCATCAAACCAAACCACAGGAGATAGATGGGTTTTCATTCCAAGATTTCTCCCTTACTTTTGTTGAGAAAGTTGTACTAAAGTTTAAAAAAATATATCTGTATCTGAAGATTGTCACCTAATTCAGAAATACATTCAGGGCATTTGAGATTATGAGAAAGTTGAGTTTTGAGAGAAATTTATTAATTACCCACTTATTTTACCACCCCAGGAAAAGGAAAATGGAAGCAGAACATTTTGTAAGGAGCAAGGAGAAACTTTTTGAAATGCTGACTCCAGGGTCCCGCATAAAGTATTAGACTTCATGACTATTGTTACTCTCTTGAGATGTTTCTCCTCCGGAAGGTCAAAAGGAAAAGGCCCCTACACTCCCTCATCACCAGCCTCAAATGGCTCCCAAGGGTCTTTCCTGCTGGAGCTAATTGCTCATGACATTCCATAAGAATTACTGAGGAGTGTGCTCAGAACACAAGCTCTGGATATTGACCCTGAGCCCTCTGAATTAGAGTTTCTGAGAGTGGAGCCCAAATAATGTGTAGTTGTAAGTGGTTCTCCCAAGTTGACTCTCTTAGTCATAAAACTCTGAGAATTGCAGGTGTGAATATCTCCATGTGGACAGGCCTCCGGATGGGTGTGGCAAAGAGGCTGACTGTAGCCTGGCTGTGTTCTCCAATCACTGTTTCTCCCTAACATGTATCATGATGTCTTAGAGAACAGCTGATTCCCAACCCAAGTTGAGCCTGGAATGTCTTATACTGGCAATAAAGAAGGTTGCTCTCTGGAACTCCTAGGGGCATGTCAAATAATTGAAAACTCAACTTGAAGAGGCTTCCCATGGCCCAAGATGGAACAACTTGAGTAGAACAAAGAAGAGTGCCCCGAATTGGGGGCACATCCATGATTTTAACGTTCATGAGTTCATCATAACAACAAGAAGCAAAACTCCCTGGTCACCTGGAAGGAAGCTAGGAAACCAACACATTCGAAGCGGTGAATCATGCATGTGTCCTGCTCTCCCCTCTGGGTGACCAGATAGCTGCACTTTTGCTCCTCCAAGGAAGGGACCACATTCTGCTTATCTTTGCAGTGCTGCCAGTAGTCTCTGAGTTTTTCGAGTGTTTATTGAGTGTTTAGTAGGGAAGGTGGGCATTTTTTTTTCTAGTAAAGAAGACTTTTCTCCCTATCCATAGTTACCTCACCCAAGGAGAGAGGTGTCCGCTCCAAATCCTTACTACAGAGGCCCGGCTGGTGAGCACCCTCCTAAATGATTGGGATCACCAGGTGCCTTTGTCCTTACCCTGAGGTTAGAGTCCCTCATCTCCCATCTCAGGTGATGGGGTTGTTACCAGCTTTCTAATGCCATGAGCAGTCCCCATGTGTTGCCATGTTTAGACTTACGACGACCTCATCCTGTGGTCTGCTCTCTCTGGTTTTGCTAACCCGCTCTGGTCTCAAGAGGGTCTCCAGTGACAAACTTGCTGCTGGAGCAGGGGCTGTGTCTGAGCCTGGAGTGACCTTGGAAAAGCGGTTTGACACCAAATTTACCTTCCAGGTGCTGATTCCACTCTGAGGAGGGGTGGCTGCAGTGTGAGTGGGGAGCCCCTCGCCTCTGGAAAGCGGGGAGCATACCTCCTCCCTCTGTATCCCAACTCAGGAGCCAGACACCGGCTCTCTCAAGTGGTGGTGGGTTTCCAAATGGAGCCGAATGCTCAGAGCCGAGACCCACATTGGCCACATGCAGGCTCGTGACCTTGGACAAATAATGGCTGCTCTGAATCTCTGTGTCCTCACCCTTTAAAAGGTGACAAAGGTACCCTTTTCAGGAGTGCTGTGACAATTAAGAAGGGAATGGCATGGAGTAGCCACTTTCTTGGCTTCCCTTCTCTCCATTTGCCAGGGTCCTGAGGATTCAGGATCAGCTCTACTGGGTACCCCTTCTCCCTTCCACTCACAGTCTCCTCCTCCTGGGCAGAGATCCTCATCCAGGGCAACAATGTCAGGGAGTAGCTTCACTCACCTTGCCCAGGGCCCAGGGGTGAGCCCTGCGAGCAGTACCTTCTGCCTGTTCTCCTGTTCCAAGGCTCAATGGGAAATGCCGGCGGCCAGCTCCACTGCAGGACAGATGCCTCTGTCACCTTCCCAAATAATGGGAGACTCCCCTGGCCCCATTGGGCCATAATCAAAGGCTCATGCCATCTTTGTGAGGGAAACTTACATGTACTCATCTCATTTTGACCCTCTCAGAAACTCAAGATGCGGGCAGGGCAGAGATGGGACAATTATCCTTATTTAACAGTTTAGAAACTAAACTTCAAAAAGTCACTTGTCCAGGGTAACGTGACTCCTGGTGACTGGGCCACACAACACAGCCACTGTATCCCTCTTCCTCTAATTATGCTTCCTTCCTGGGATGATTGCTGGCCAACTTCCCTGTAACCTACAGGGACACAAGGCCTTAGGATGACCCCTGCCACCCCTTCTAGCCCCTCTAAAATATCCTCGAGGACAGCAGGCGCCAGAAAGCCATGTTTAAATGTTCACAGCTTTCCTCAGGAGAACTCCAGTTATCACATAATCATTTCAACACACAACCTCAAAATAAACTTCCTGAATCACGGAAGAACTGCCCGCTTCACAAGAATTTTGAAATCATGAAATAAATCATGAGTCGTCTAAAATAGTTTATGCTTGTGGTGGACAAATCTGAATTGTGTACCCAGTTCTATCACTAGAGGCTCGGTAACTAGAGGTTCCCTAGGGAAAAACTCTGGGAGCAAACTTAAGCTTTAGAGACATTCAAGGTTGAGGCCAGGTGTAGGATGTGATGCTGAAATGCCCCAATTCAATCCCAGGTCCGCCACTCCCCTTTCTGGCCTCGAGAAAGCTGTTTAGAATCACTGAGGCTCAACTTTTTTATTCATCAAAGAGGATAATAAGGTTTTTTTTCAAAGGATGTTTTTGGATTTTCAATTTTTTTTCTAAACGCACTTAAAGCACTTCAGAAGGATTGATTCCTCTTTTTCTAAATAGGCAACTTCACATTTGTCTTTCTTGTCTTTTGCCTTATTGTCGAGCTAGAAGATGATGAAACTGAAATTTAAAATAAAACATATGACCACCTTTTTTGTATGTAGCTTGCAGTGAATCTGAAGAGACAGACTGGGACCACCGTGGGATTTCAAGTCCTTTGGCCTCAGTCCTGTTTGTGGCTCTATTTAAAAATAAACCAGTTCTGGCCAGGCATGTTGGCTCACGTCTATAATCCCAGCACTTTGGGAGGCTGAGGTGAGAGGATTGCTTGAGCCCACAGGTTCGAGACCAACCCGGGCTACTTGGCAAGACCTCATCTCTACAATAAATTTAAAAAAAATTATCTGGGCACAGTGGTGCATGCCTGTAGTTCCAACTACGTGAAAGGCCAAGATGGAAGGATATCCTGAGCCCAGCAGGTCGAGGTTGCGATGACTGGGAGTGTGTCACTGCCCTCCAGCCTGGGTGACAGAGTGAGACTCCAACTCAATAAACAAACAAACAAACAAATAAATAAAATAAACCAGTTCCAAGGAAGGGTAAAGGGTGGGATGGGGGTGGATGATGAGAATTTTCTTAGTACAATGTATATTATTTGGGTGATGGAGACACTAAAAGCCTGAACTTCACCAATATAAAATATATCCATGTAACAAAATTATACTTGTACACCATACATTTATACAAATAAATTTTTTAAAAAAACGAGTCAATTTCAAGCCAGGTTAAATTGAACAACAACAACAAAAAAAAAAAACTACTCATGCCTTTCTCTGATTACCTACTTTCCTTTTCCTTTATTTTTGTTTTTATTTTTGAGTTGAGGGTCTCACTTTGTTGTCCAGGCTTGGGTGCAATAGCATGAACGTAACTCACTGCAATGTCAGCCTCCTGGGCTCAGGTGATCCTTCTACCTCAGCCTCCTGAGTAGCTGGGAATATAGGTGTGTGCCACCATACCTGGCAAATTAAAAAACATTTTTTTTGTAGAGACAGTATCTTACTACGTTGCTTAGGCTGGTCTTGAACTCCTGGGCACAAGTAATCCTCCCAAAGTGTTGGGATTACAGGTGCGAGCCACTGCACCTGGCTTGTTTACCAAACTTCTTATTTTTAATTCCTGACTTCATGTCTTTCAGCCACCTGGACAACCTCTGCTGTGTGCCCTGGACCCTCTGGACTTGAGGCCTGAGTGATGACTTCAGCTCCAGCTAGCATCCCTTTCAGCTGCCCCCACCAGATGTACCTATTCCCTAAACTGGAGACTTTCATATCTAGTCCAGCCCTCCCGCTCTCTAACACACTCCTCCCACACTTTCATCCTAGAGGACCCCAGTCCCATGGGCTCCAGAGCCTCTCCTCTGCTAAGGTTTCTCTCCTCCACAGTCCCTGGGCTCATTACTCACCTGCAAGGAGACCGCTTCAGTTGGGGAGGAGGAGTTGAGGCTCACCAGGTGGGAGCTGGCCCAAGTCATCTGGGCTCAGAGGCCAAGAGTCTTTGCAAAATGCAGCGTAAATGTGAAGTGTCGATCACCAGCCAATGGCCAGTGTTGTTCCCTTTAAGCTGACTTCCTGGGTCCTCTGTCTCTGCCCTCTCTGGGTCAGAATGTGGTGGTTAACCTTTGATCAGGAGCTGCAGGAGGCACCTCCGAACCAGCCCTCCTGATCTCTGGCCCTCTGTCGTGCTTGGCCCAGAGAGCTACTTATGACAAGTGTGTGGATTTCAAGTAAACTGCATCTCAAACGCATTGTTTAAAACATGAATCAGGGCCGGGCTTGGTGGTTCAGCCTGTCATCCCAGCACTTTGGGAAACCGAGGTGAGTGCATTGCCTGAGCCCATAGGTTCGAGACCAGCCTGGGAAAATTGGCGAGACCCCCATCTCCACAATAAAATCAAAATTAGCCAGGCATGGTAGCGCTGGCCTGTAGTTCTGGCTGCTTGGAAGGCTGGGCAATGGAGTGAGACTCCAACTCAAAATAAACAAGTAAATAAATAAATAATAAGACATGAATCAGAGACAGCAGTGTTTGCATGATGTCTAGATCTTCTAGAACTAAACCACTGGGCCAAATGAATTACTAAAAAGTGAGTTTATTGATATATGAAAGGGTCCCAATTTGCAGGGGGGAGTAGGGTCACCTCTTTAAGAGCACTGGAGTTGACCTGGACACGGAGTCCTTTCTAAAATTTCCTTTGATGCTCCTCACACATCAGCTATTGAAATGGTGTCTTGTTTCTTCTCATTCCAACCACAAACTGTTAGGAAGTACAGTTTTTTTCTTTTGGTGAAAAAAAAAATAGAATGAATAGGAAGGCACAGGAGTTTTATTAATGCTGTTACAGATGTAAAAATAAGTAAAAAGTGAGGCAGTTTGCAGGGCCTGTCCCTGCCCCCAGAGTCTGTAATCACCGCCCCACAACTAGCAAGAAGAAAACGACAACACAGTAAAACAATATTTGTATTTCTACATTCTGAGCAACCGGTCCTTAAAATAGACAAAGGGCACTGAAAATTACAAGGTTGAGTGGAATTGCAGGGTGGCTGAGGCTCCCACAGGCACCCAGCCCTGGCTCAGCGAGTGTCTGAATGTGGGAACTACCTCACACTCCCTCAAGGGGATCTGCCCCATTGTGGGAGCAGCAGGGCAGCTCACACAACACCTGGACAGGGCTCCTATCCCCGGCATCCTACACCCCATGGAGGGCACCCAAGGACCCTGGGAAACCCAGAGCTGTTAGCCCAAGCCCCCGCTTCAGGGCTCAGCATTTGGATGGGGTGTACCAGACTACTCTCTTCATTCAATTCTCGCGTTTGGCAGGATGAGATGTCCAGGCGGCGGGCTGAGGAGGATGGTGACAGAGCCAGCAGAGGGAAAGTGGCTCCAGCCAGGCCTCCAAGAGGGAGGCAGCAGTCAGGACAGTGGTCATTTGTGGGGACTGGGAGGGGTGGACACTGAGAGAACCATGGAGGGGGTCTGGACCACTGTGGAAGTTCTTTCTGGATCCGGGAGGTGGCTACATGGGTGTGTCCTCTTTATAGTTTATAATTTTTTGTGACCTTTTCTATGTGTTTGTTATTCATCAAAGTTTTTTAAAAAAACCTTCCAGGGCCCCAGTAACACCCAGGGGGTGGAGGGAGCCCCCAGAGTGGTAAGATTGAATTTCCCACCAACCTGGAAGGATGAGGACTGAGAGTTGTATTTAATTTGTTTAGAAAGAGGAAAGAAACTGGAAGTGTCTTATGCAATGGAAAAGAAGACTTATTTACCCAACATCTGGGGTCTCATTGGCACTTGGAAAGTGATTACTTTGGGGGGGGTTTCTTCTCCCAGCAGGCTAAGCCGCTTGCTTCAGGTGGGAGGACCCGCCTGTCTTTTGTCCACACTGCAGGGCCCCTGGAAATTGTGACAGCTAATGCTGATGTATGTTAAAAGACATACACTTTGAGGAACTCTATCCTTCCAGTAGACACCCCATGAAGGAAGGAGAGAAGTGGTAACTCAATTAACTTGAGTTAATGTTGATATTAACTTTATTGAACATCTCCTATGTGGCAAGTAGGGGCTGGGAGGGGCGGGGGGAGAAGAAAACTAAAACTGTGAGGAGGGTGTTTTTCTTGGTCCCATTTTCCAGATGAGAAAGTTGAAGATTCAGGTGAGTTTGGAACTTAGCCCAGGTTGGAAGGCTACACAGGATGGAGAACTGCCTTTCCCTTGTTTAGATACAGGCAGGATCAGAATAAAAGGAAATGCTGAGGTGTTGGTCTGGAAGTAGCCATCTGTGACTGCCAGGGCAGCCAGCTGCCCACCTGGCCTATCTCCTTATTATCTGTGTATGGGCTTCCCGGGGCTCGGCCTGTTTAAATGGGGTTAGTGCCCTTACCAAGGACACCCCAGATAGCTTGCTCACATAGCAAGGGTCTGCTTACATAGAAGGGTCTGCTAAGGGGTCTGCTCACATAGAAGAGTCTGCTATGTGAAGATACAGAGGAAGTACCATCTATGAAACAGGAACTGGCCCTCACCAGACACTGACTCTGCCAGCTCCCTGACCTTGGCCTTCCAGCCTCTAGAACTGAGAACCATAAATCTGTGTCGTTTATGAGCTACCCAGTGGTATTCTGGTATTTTGTTATGGCGGCCAGAATGGACTTAGACAAGGTGAAAGAAAAGTATAAGAAAACAATAAACGTGTCTCAAGACGCCCTTTCATGGAGATACTCTCACTAAAGTGTTGAGAGGTTCTGAAGTCTCCTTCTGTGCACACACACACACCAGCACACACATATGAACACACATGTGCATTTCATGTTTTCATGACAGGCTCGCCGTGCACACTATTTCCACACACCTCGCAGTATCAGTCTTGGAAAACGCTATTGGGGGGCATCTCAAGGGCTTCCCACCACCTCCAGGATATAGGTAATGCCTCACCCACTGCCTTTCTGGATGCTTCTCCCAGCTTGCCCTGCACCCTGCCCAAGCACCTCGTCTCAGCTACATGGACACCTCACAGATGTGGGCACCTTCTCTTGAGCTTCTTCGCTGCCGCTCTTCTGCCCAGCATGCCTCTTTCCCTCTTTCTATGAATTGTGACGAATTCGACTTCTCTTTTGAGACTGAGAATGCAGGCTGTTGGAGGGAATGAGAGTGGTCTCTTGACTTGGAGCCCCCAGGATTCACTGTACACACTTCCTACAAGGTGGGAAGGAGGTGGGTGGCTGCCATGTTTTCTCATCCGTCCATTCTTGGAGAACTGAAGCGTTTATGAGTGAAAGTGATAATTATAATAAGATAGTAACATTATTATTTATCAGGCAATTAGAATGTGCCCTTTAAAAGACAAAAACTGAGGCACAGATAGTTGGGGTCACTTACTTGAAGCCACTCAGCTTGGATTGCAGATGGCTGAGTCCAGACCCTGTCCTCACAGGCCAGGCCACACTCTATACCTCACTCAGGACACAGGCCACCTTTCTCTGGAATGATCTTTTTTTAAGTCTCTGGAACTTCTCTCTCTCAGAGGGAGACGTCATGGAAGACAGAGGTGGGCATATGTAAGACTTGAGGCCAAAATCATACTTGATGGTGAAAGACTTGAATGCTTTTCCCCAAGACTGCGAAGAAAACAAACTGTCTTCTCTAGCAGCTCTTATTCAACACAGCACTAAGAGCTGTAGCCAGTGCAAAAAAGCAACAGAAGGAAATAAAAGGCATATAGATCAGGAAATAAATGTATAAAACTGCCCCTATATACAGATGACATAGCTGGGCTCGGTGGCTCAGCCTGTAGTCCTGCGACTTGGGAGGCTGAGGTGAGTGGATTGCCTGAGCCCGCGGGTTCGAGACCCACCTGGGCAACTTGGTGAGACCTCATCTCTACAATAAATCAAAAAATTAGCCGGGTGTGGTAGCGTGCACCTGTAGTTCCAGCTACTTGGAAGGCTGAGGGGGAAGGATCACTGGAGCCCAGCAGGTCGAGGCTGCGGTGGCCGGGAGCAGCCACTGCACTCCAGTCTGGGCGACAGAGTGAGACTTCAACTCAAAATAAATAAATAAAAAGATAAAAATAAAAATACAGATGACATGATTGCTTACATTAAAAAAAAAAACCCAAATCAACAAAAAGTCCCTTAGAACCAATCAGTGAGTTCAGCAAGCTTGTTGGATACAAGATCAACAGACAAAAATGTATTGAATTTCTATATAATGGCAATGAACACACGGAAACTGAAATTTAAAATATAATGCTATTTAAAATTGCTCAAAAAAGAAATACTTAGGTATAAATTCAATAAAACAGAGCTGTATGCTGAAAGCTACATTATACTGGTAGGATAACTCAAAGAAGAGCTGTGCTGTGTTCATGAATCGGAGGACCCAACAGAGTAGGGATGTCAATTCTCTCCAAATCGACATGCAGGCTTACTGTACTCTCTATCCCAGCAAGATATTTTGAAGATATAAACAAGATTATTCTGAAATTTGTATGGAAAAGAAAAAGGACTAGACTAGCTAAAACAATTTTTGAAAGGAGATTAAAGTAGGAGGAATCAGTCTATTCAATTTCAAGACTTCTTACCTAACTACTGTAACAGTAGTTGGTGAAGATACAGACACAAAATCAATGCAACAATAACGATCCCACAAATAGACACACAAAAATATGCCGAAGTGATTTTTGACAAAGCTCAAAAGCAAGTCAGTGAAAAAAGAGACAGCCTTTTCAATAAATGGTGCCGGAGCAACAGGGCAATCACTGGTAAGAAAGTCATTATACTTTATACCAAAATTCACTCAAAATAGATCACAGAGTTGAATGTAAAATGTAAACCTATATAGCTTTTAGAAGGAAGTAGGAGAAAATCTCTGGAATTCAGGCTAGGCAAAGAGTTCTTAGACTAAAACCAAAAGCACAATCCATAAAAGGAAAAAAACTGTTAAATTAGGTTTCATAAAAATTACAAACTTAAGTTCTACAAAAGATTCTCTTAAACGGATGAAATGACATGCTACAGATATGGAAAAAATATTCCAAACCACAAGCCCAACAACAAAAAACCTCACCTAGTACCCAAAATTTATAAAGAACTCTCATAACACAACAGTAAAAAAAAAAATGCAATTAGAAAATGGGCAAGAGATACATCACTAATGGGAATGAAAGATGGCAATTAAGAACACGAAAATGTATGTAACATCATTATCCATTAACAAAATGCAAATTGAAACCACAGTGAAATATCGCTATACACCTATTAGAATGGCTAAAAATAGGGCAACCCCCTTGGACCCCTCATACATTGCTGGTAGGAAAGTAAAGGTCATTTTGACTATTCTGGACACTTCAATATTCTATATTAATTTTAGGATTGATATTTCTTATTTATTTATATTTTTTGAGTTGGAGTCTCACTCTGTCGCCCAGACTGGAGTGCAGTGGCTGCTCCTGGCCACCACAGCCTCGACCTGCTGGGCTCCAGCGATCCTTCCGCCTCAGCCTTCCAAGTAGCTGGAACTACAGGCGTGTGCTACCACACCCGGCTAATTTTTTGATTTATTGTAGAGATGAGGTCTCGCCAAGTTTCCCAGGTGGGTCTCGAACCCACGGGCTCAGGTAATCCACTCACCTCAGCCTCCCAAAGCGTGGGATTACAGGCTGAGCCACCTGTATTTTATTTATTTATATTTTTTGAGTTGGAGTCTCACTCTGTCGCCCAGACTGGAGTGCAGTGGCTGCTCCTGGCCACCACAGCCTCGACCTGCTGGGCTCCAGCGATCCTTCCGCCTCAGCCTTCCAAGTAGCTGGAACTACAGGCGTGTGCTACCACACCCGGCTAATTTTTTGATTTATTGTAGAGATGAGGTCTCGCCAAGTTTCCCAGGTGGGTCTCGAACCCACGGGCTCAGGTAATCCACTCACCTCAGCCTCCCAAAGCGTGGGATTACAGGCTGAGCCACCTGTATTTTATTTATTTATATTTTTTGAGTTGGAGTCTCACTCTGTCGCCCAGACTGGAGTGCAGTGGCTGCTCCTGGCCACCACAGCCTCGACCTGCTGGGCTCCAGCGATCCTTCCGCCTCAGCCTTCCAAGTAGCTGGAACTACAGGCGTGTGCTACCACACCCGGCTAATTTTTTGATTTATTGTAGAGATGAGGTCTCGCCAAGTTTCCCAGGTGGGTCTCGAACCCACGGGCTCAGGTAATCCACTCACCTCAGCCTCCCAAAGCGTGGGATTACAGGCTGAGCCACCTGTATTTTATTTATTTATATTTTTTGAGTTGGAGTCTCACTCTGTCGCCCAGACTGGAGTGCAGTGGCTGCTCCTGGCCACCACAGCCTCGACCTGCTGGGCTCCAGCGATCCTTCCGCCTCAGCCTTCCAAGTAGCTGGAACTACAGGCGTGTGCTACCACACCCGGCTAATTTTTTGATTTATTGTAGAGATGAGGTCTCGCCAAGTTTCCCAGGTGGGTCTCGAACCCACGGGCTCAGGTAATCCACTCACCTCAGCCTCCCAAAGCGTGGGATTACAGGCTGAGCCACCTGTATTTTATTTATTTATATTTTTTGAGTTGGAGTCTCACTCTGTCGCCCAGACTGGAGTGCAGTGGCTGCTCCTGGCCACCACAGCCTCGACCTGCTGGGCTCCAGCGATCCTTCCGCCTCAGCCTTCCAAGTAGCTGGAACTACAGGCGTGTGCTACCACACCCGGCTAATTTTTTGATTTATTGTAGAGATGAGGTCTCGCCAAGTTTCCCAGGTGGGTCTCGAACCCACGGGCTCAGGTAATCCACTCACCTCAGCCTCCCAAAGCGTGGGATTACAGGCTGAGCCACCTGTAAATTGCAATTGCGTTTAAGTCTATAGATGGTTTTGTATAGTATTGATATCTTAATAATATTATCTCTGTCAACCCATAAACGTGGGATATCTTTGCATCTATTTGTATTTTAGTTTCTCTTAGCAATGTTTTGTAGTTTTCAGCATACACCTTTTTTCCCCCTCTTTGGTTAAGTTCCTTTTTAAATATTTTATTCTTTTTGATGCTATTACAAATTAAATTGTTTCCTTAATTTTTTGAATGGTTCATTATTAGTGTATAGAAATGCAATTGATTTTTGTGTCTTAATTTTGTGTCCTGCAATTTTTCTGTATTTATTAATTCTAACTGTGTGTGTGTGTGTGTGTGTGTGTGTGTGTGTGTGTGTGTGTGTGTGTAATCTTTAGGGTTTTCTACATATAATATTACATCATCTGCAAATAGATTTTTTTACTTTTCCCTTTCCAGTTTGGGATGTCTTTTTCTTGCCTAATTTCTCCAGCTAGTATACAAGACTATTGCAATGACTAAATTATGGAAATCGAGAGCAAATGTGGTTGCCAAGTCTTAAGAAAAATGGGGGAAAGGCGGACAGTAGGTGGGTATGACTGGAGAAGAACACCAGAAGGGATTCTTGGGAGGATGGAAACGTTCTGTGTCTTGACTTGACAGTATCACTGTTAATACCAAGGCTGACATGTTACTCTCTCATTTTGTAAGATGCTACCATTGGGGGAAATGTGCAAAAGGTACATGGAATCTCCTTGTATTCTTTCTCACAACTGTGTATGAATCTACTGTGATCTCAAAAAGTAATTAATGTTTTCGTTCCTTTTTTTTCCTCAACATCTATTTGACTGGGCGTGGTGGGAACCCTTTGGGAAGACTGAGGCCAGAGGATCACTTGAGGCCAGGAGTTCAAGACCAACCTGAAACATAGCAAGACCCTGTCTCTAAAACTTAGCCAGGCACAGTGACGTGTGCCTTGTAGTCCTAACTACTTGGGAGACCAAGGTGGGAAAATCTTCTGAGCCCAGAAATTTGGGGCTACAGTGAGCTGATTGAATCACTGCACTCTAGCCTGGGTGACAGAGCAAGACTGACTCTCTCTCTCTCTCTCTCTCTCTCTATATATATATATATATAAAGTCTAAGCAGAAATGGCTATGCTGAGGTTAAAAGACTAAACGAAAGACACATCTAGAATAAACTTAGTTTACTGTTAGTTTAGTCTTTTTGCCTCAGCATAGTCATTTTTGCTTAGACTTTACCCCTTACATGCTTTGACTCTAGCACAGATTAGACATGGATAGATACATTTCCAATAGGCAAGTTTTAGGAAGCGTTCAGACATTCTACTGCAGGCCAAGCAGCAACCTACCCCACACCCTCAGCAAATCTCCATCAGATACAAGGACAGAGTCATAGAGATGATAATAGACCACCTTTGGTCAAGGAGTTTGTGAATTGCAAATGTCTGATAAATCTCTTACAGGAGAACTCTCTTCCCTTGTCTCCTCCCATTTAGCCCACCACCTGAGTAATGAGATGCAATGTCTGGCGACTTCAAGATCTAAGACTCATGTAACTACAATCAACGTTAAAGACCAGCAGCCCTGGACACTCCTCCGGGCCAAACCCCCCCTTCCCCAAAGGCTCTTAAACATACCTAACCCTTGACTGCTTGATGCCACACTTGCCTCTGAGTGTCCACCCCCTTTCCAATCCGTGAAAGGTGAATAATACACTTTACTTCTTTCTACTTCATTGGTTGTAATCTTGCATGATTTCCATGGTCTCATACCATCACTGGCCCACCTTGCCTCAGTTGACACTTTCTATATATATATATATATAAATTATATTTTTATAAGAGTATATATTATTCTGTTTTATAAGAGTATTGATATGGGATGAACTTAAAACTTTAAAAGGGATTGGTCCCACTGGTGGTTCAGAAGTTCTGATTTAGCCCAGTGTTCAGTGAGGTGGAAAATGCATGGCAGGGCAGGGACGGAGGAACCGGCTTCATGCCACCTGTTGTGGCTACAGGGGTGCTATGGAAGAGAATGAGAGGAAATGAAATGCTTCCGGGTGCTGGGTTAATTTAGGGAGTCCTACAAACCCACCCAAAACTGACCAGTGCCCTAGACACAGCCTGGGCTTTGGGATCCCTCAGACCTGCCTTCTTTTTTGGTTTTCTTATTTTTATTTATTTTATTTTATTTTACTTTAAAGATGGGGGGTACAATTCAGGGTTTGGTATACAAATGTTCATTATGCAGGTATCCTTGTTGATGAGGTGTGCCCCTCCCTCCCCTGGCAGTTTCCCTCAACTGCCAATTCCACCACTCCCTCCCCTGGCAGTTTCCCACTACTACCAATCCCTTTCTTATATTATTATGATAATTGTTCAAGGTTCACTTGTGAGTGAGAACATATGGTACTTCTGTGATAGACCACTGAGTATGATAGACTCTAAATCCATCCAAGTTTTTGTGAGATCCATACGTTTGTCCTTCTTTATGGCTGCATCATATTCCATTGTGTATATGTACCACATTTTTAAAAACCAGTCCAGCTTTGATGGGCAGCATGGTTGGTTCCATGTTTCTGCTACTGTGAATAGAGCTGCAGCAAACATGCGTGTGCAGGTATCTTTTTGGGAGAATGATTTGAGTTTCTCTGGGCATATTCCCAGTAGGGGGATGGCTGGGTCATATGGAAGGTCAATTTCTAGTTCTTTCAGAAATCGCCACACTGTCTTCCAGAGAGGTTGCACTAGTTTGCATTCCCACCAGCAGTGTAGAAGAGTTCCTTTTTCTCCATATCCTCACCAGCTTCTGTTGTGTGTTTTATTAATGATGGCCATTCTTACTGGGGTTAGGTGGTATCTCAATGTGGTTTTGATTTGCTTTTCTCTGAGGATGAGTGAGGCAGAGCACTTTTTCATGTCAGATCTGCCTTCTAATTTCTGCTCAGTCCCTACGAGCTGGGCTGCCTAGGTTGGATGACTGGGCCACTCACTACCTGATCCCTTCATCAGTGCCACCTTGGTAATGCCTGCTGTGTAGGATGGCCATGGACATGAAAAGCAAAGTGTCATGTCTGCTTCTCCAAAGCCCCCAGCTCAGTAAGTCTGCAATACAAGGCTCATGCTCTACAATGTGAAAGTGGAGACACTAGGAAGTTCATCTGGTCAGCCAGCACTTTGGGAGGCTGAGGCGAATGATTTGCCTGAGCCTGTGAGTTCGAGACCAGCCCGGGCAACTTGACGAGACCTCATCTCTACGATAAATCAAAAAATTAGCCAGGCATGGTAGCGTGCACCTGTGGTTTTGGCTTCTTGGAAGGCTGAGGCAGAAGGATCACTGGAACTTAGCAGGTCGACGCTGGGGTGGCCATAAACGTGCCACTGTACTCCAGCCTAGGTGATGGAGTGAGACTCCAACTCAAAAAATATCTATCTATCTATCTATCTATCTATCTATCTATCTATCTATCTATTTATCTATCTATCTATCTATCTATCATCTATCTATCTGTATAACTTTGCCAACCAGCTAGATCATACCAATCTGAAAGGCTGGCACCAAAATTATACTAACATTTCCAGTGCTTGTGCTCCCTCTGTTTGCAGGTCCAAACTATTACTTGGGAGGCGTGTGGAGGGGTTCTGTCCCTGGTACTCTTGTCTTTACCACGAACTTTCTGTGTGACCATGAGTAAATTACTTTCCCTCTCTGGACTTTCATATCTGACTAGCTAAACTGTGATTTCAACTACAGACATCAAACTGAATCCAGTAAATTCAGTTCCTGAGCTCAGAGATGAGTCTGGAGAAAAGGAAATTCTTGGCCAGCTGTTAACTCTTCTGTTAGAAAGACAGAGCCTGGAGTTGGGACGCTGGGCACCTGTCACGAGAAACTGAATTTTACATTGGTGTCTCCGGTGCCAGAGAGAACTGGCTTTTCAGAAACATGCGTTTCCAAGAGTATGTCTTTGCTTTTCCTGTAATGAAGAAAGTGGACATGGAAAGGCTCCACTCCCATCCTGACGTCCCCTCCCAACTGGCCCTACAGCTGCCTCAGGCCTTCATGCTTCTTGCCACAGCAGCTTTGTTGGAGCTGTGCCTTCTGTCTGGAATGTCTCTCCCACCATCTCTGTTCATCAAAGTCCTATTCACTATCCAGAACTCAGCCTGCAGTTACCAGGCAGCATGCAATCTTCCTCCTCTGAAGGCCTGTGAACTTATTGAATTAGTGACGCATATTGGGTACAAGCGGTCCAGGGCATGAACTAGTGCAAAAGTGGGAACTGGAGTCTGTATCTGACTCTGCTACTCAGTGGCTGTCGAGCTTGGCACATCTTTGTGCCTCACTCTCTTTATCTGTGAAATGGGGTTAAAATTGTGGGTTCCTTGTAGGGTTGTTGTGAGCATTAATTGAGCCAATGTATGGGAAGCATTCAATGCTTAGCACAAGGTAGGCGCCAGGTGAGTATTGGCTGTTATTACTGCATTTATCTCCTTGTGTTGGAGTTGACTTTTATCTTTTTGTGTCCCTCCCCCCAACTATTAGCTGCCTGAAAACAGAAGCCACATTCATCTTTATAGTCCCAGTGCTGGGCAGAGGGCTTGACACATAGGAGCTTCCACCTGAAATGGTTGATTCACAGGCTGTCTTGCCCCAGGCCGCTAATGCACTCCCTCTGTAGTCTAATGGAAATAAAAATCTGCACCTGGGTTATCCAAGCTCTCCCATTTGGAGATTCTGGCAAAGGCTCTCCTGCTCTGAGGGGGAAGAAGCTGGTGGTTACCAGCCCAGTCCTGTCAGGTATGCTATTCCGTTTAACCTTCACCTATAAGCACTGCGTGTTATTGTGCAGGTGAGCAAACAGCCTCAGAGAAGTTAAGCAACTTGCCCAAGGACCCACAGTTATTCAACAAAGAGGTAACATTTGAGTCCAGCGCTGGGTGCCCTGAAGAGCCAGCACTCCTTACTTGGTATTTGTTTGTAAATTCCATTGGTGGGGGGGCGGTTATGAAGGACTTGTCCTGGAGTGGGTAGTGAGTCTTTAGAAACTTACTAAAACTCCTCTGGCCTCATACATAACTGACGCTGAAGTCCTTCGGAGGAAGGCAGAGAGCGTTTTAAAATACTTAGAAGTGTTCAGAGCCTGGTGGGAAAACCAGGAGCTGTTGCTGCTTTTCAGGGGCTGGGTCTGGCTGGAATTCATGTGGAATTACCATCGGGAAGACTGGTGGCTTGGAAGACACCACATCTTGCTGGCACAGTGCAAGGTGCTTCACAAAGTGGTTTTACAGACCCCTGGAAGGATGTTGGGGATGGGACCCTCATTGTGAGTTACAAATAAGTGGGAGGGAAGGAACAAGGGCCCAAGGCCAGGGGAGTGGAGCTCATGCCAGTAGACCCAGCCCTCTTGAATCTGAACGTGTGATTCCCCATCAGATCCTAGAAGCCCAAAGTGGTGTCCTGAGACGCCGTGTTCTCCAGAAAGCCCAGGTGTCTACTGTAGGCAAGTGGGCTCAGATCCTGCACACCTACCATCTCCTCTTGGTAGAGACAGCTGTGTGGTTGAGCTGGACCAGGGTGACCACAGCCAGCAGTCCCAGCTGGACCTTCGGTTCCTGATCCCCAGTGTAGTACTTGACCTTCAGAGACCCCCAAAGGGAAGGTACTGTGTTTGAAAGGCTGAAGAAATGACCCAGAGACAATGGGCAAGGCAGACATAATTTAGGAACTCATGTACAGGGCAGGTAGTCCAGGAATGGCTAGTTGGACAGGAAAAAAACAGTTCCTGATTGTAAGAAGGCACACAGATTATGTAGCATTTTCCATAGGGCAGAGTGTGGGGTTAGGTGTGCAAAAGGTGGTGTTTCTAGAGCACAGGTACAGTGTGAGAACACGCTTACACTTATGTTGCGTGTACACAAAATGGCGACAAATTCTCTCTAAGGGTGGGATTTTCAGTATGATAAAGAACTAAAGGTGAACTAAAGGTAACCAAAGGTTGTGGACATTGAGCCAGGTGAGCCTGATTTGGTCTGAACCAGCCCTGGGGCAACTGCCTCAAGGAAGGGTGTCTCAGAACACTCCCGAGGCATAGCTGTGAGATGTGGTCAGCAGGTGGGGAGGACACTTTGCCCATGGCCTCAGCATGGCCTGCATGCCAGAGACCCCTCCCAGGCTCCAGCTTCCTGCTTGGGGGCATTTCCAGGGTATGCTCATGTTATCACTGAGTGTGGGTGCCCAGCCTCTGGCTGCTCAGGGACCCCTCCCACATCCACTCACAGCTTGGCTCAGTGCAGAGCTGTGACACCCTGGAGGATGGGACCGGTGTCCCCGAGTGTACCTTCCTTCATGGAGCCCAGGCAGCTGGAGAGTTCACTTCCTCCCAGCTCATAAAACTTCAGCCAGAGAAGTCCCCACGGCCTCCTCCTGTGTCCTGTGCCTTGGACAGACAGGTGCCAGTGCAGGAGGCGGGGCCTCTGCCCACCGCGCAGGTGCCCCGGCCAGTGCCCCTCCCTCTTCCCACCCTGCTTACCTGGGTCATGGCCACGCTGACCTCTGCTCTGGGCTGGCCTGGCTTGCGGGCACCCTGTGGCGGGGCTCTGCGCTCGCCCCTCCCATCCCCGCAGCATCTTCCCTCTGCGCCCCTCTCATGACCTCACCCAGGGGCATCCCGCCCCTCTTTGCACCCCTGTTCACCGTCCTTCCTCCCTGGCGTCCCGTCCCCCCAGCCCCGCGTCGTCGTTTCTGGTCCCGCGCACCACCTGGAGGCATCGCGGCATCCCTCCTCCCCCACCTCAAGCCCCCCTCCAACCCCACCTCTCCCTCCTCCGACCCCTCCCACCAGCCTCCACACCCCTTCCTCCCCTGAGCCCTGAGCCTCGAATGATCCAGTGCCACCGTGGTTCACGCCGACCTCGGCCCCCCTGACCTTTTGCGGACACAACGCGGCCTCCCTCCAGGGGGCCGGACCCAGGAAGGGAGCTCTGGGGCCGGCGGGTGGGAACGCAAAGAGGGACAGCGATGTCGGCCAAAACGGTGCCAGTCATGGGCGGGAAGGGGTGTGGATTCCTACCCTTTGCCCTGTTCCTCTCGGGGTGGTCCTGGTTGACCCTGCACGCAACTTCCAGGGTGGTCCCCAGAGGACAGTGAGCCGGAGGCAGCTCAAAGAGTGCCGGGTGGGGGTATGCACACAAAAAATGCTCAGGAGAAGCTGATTTTGGCTGGGCTTTAAAAATACATTCTAGAGCCGGGCTCAGTGGCTCAGCCTGTAATCCCGCACCTTGGGAGGCCGAGATGAGTGGACTGCCTGAGCCCAAGGGTTCGAGACCTGCCTGGGCAGCGAGACCTCATCTCTACAGTAAATCAAAAAATCAGCCGGGCTTGGTAGTGCATGCCTGTAATTCCGGCTACTTGGAAGGCTGAGGCGGAAGGATAGCCGGAGCCCAGCAGGTCGAGGCTGCGGTGGCCGGGAGCGGCCACGGCACTCCAGTCTGGGCGACAGAGTGAGACTCCAGCTAAAACAAAAACAAAAACAAAAACAAAAAACATTCCAGGCCGGCTCCGTGGCTCAACCTGTAATCCCAACACTTTGGGAGGCCGAGGGGAGTGGATTACCTGAGCCTGTGGATTCGAGACCAGCCTGGGCAACTTGGCGAGACCTCAACTCTACAATTAAAAAAAAAATTCAGCCGGGCTCGGTGGCTTAGCCTGTAATCCCGTGCTTTTGGGAGGCTGGGGTGAGTGGATTGCCTGAGTCTGCGGGTTCGAGACCCGCCTGGGCAGCGAGACCTCATCTCTACAATAAATCAAAAAAAATCAACCGGGCGTGGTACCGCATGCCTGTAATTCCGGCTACTCGGAAGGCTGAGGCGGAAGGATCGCCGGAGCCCAACAGGTCGAGGCTGCGGTGGCCGGGAGCGGCCACTGCACTCCAGTCTGGGCGACAGAGTGAGACTCCAACTCAAAAAAAAAAAAAATTCTATACATCTTTTCAAACATATAAACAAAGCATAATTTACATTTTATTTTCAGGTATTTATTTTTGAGTTCGAAGCCCACTCTGTCAACCAGGCTGGAGTGCAGTGGCACTATCACGGCTAATGCAGCCTGGACCTCCTGAGCTCAGGCCATCTTTCTGCCTCAGCTCCTGAGTAGCTGGAACTACAGGTGTGTACCACCATGCCTGGCTTATTTTTTTATTTTTTGGAGTATTTTTTGATACTCCATGCCATGTGATGTTGCTGGGGCTGGTCTTGGACTCCTGGCCTTGGGTAATCCTCCTGCCTCAGCCTCCCAAAGTGCTAGGGTTACAGGCATGGACCACCGTACCTGGCCATAATTCACATTTTAATATGTAAGGGAGGCAGACTAACTCCATTAATTTTCCTGTTATATGTGCGTAGTATAAACAGGAATTCTATTGTCTTCCAGTTTCTCTCCTACCTCCATGCCCGCATTAATAAATAAATGCACTCAAAATCAAATAACAGAAGAAAATTCATTCAGAATCCTACTGCCCACCTGATATCAAGGAGTCACTTGGCACCTTTCCCTCAGGCGTGTTCATAGGCAGGTGTACTAATCCTTTGCAGGAAACACATTCTGTCCTGAGGGTTGTCCTCTGTTGCTAGTTAGCATGCACAGTGATCATTTTTTGCTAAAGCACAACCATTCATTAGTAGGGCTTCCATAATGTACTTATTCCCCCCGCCCCCTTGGTGATGTATAGCTTGTTTCCAAGTTATACTCATGTGACAGAGATAGCATTGCTACAAATCTTTGCCATAGAGTACATTCATTGCAGGCCACAGAGTCCCTGAGTGAATCCAGGCATGGACACTGAAAATGCTTCTGACTTGCGTCATCTGACTTCACGTCCATTTTACTACTTTTTAGAGCAGTTGGTTTTCACATTGTCTCACAAAGGAGACTTCTTTTCACTCTGATACTGAGAGTCACCAGACAACAGCTGGAATAGGCCACTTGCCTTACCCATGACTGGGTTTACTAGATGCCAGCTCTTAGCTAAGTCGTTCCATTTTGCCCCTGCATTCCCAGCCTCCTTGCTAGTGGCCTTCTTGAGGTCTGGAAGGGTGCTGAGTGTGGGTGATTCACACCTCCCCTGCCCTGACAGTGAAAGTGTTTGGATGAGAGTTTAGGCAGGAAAGTGCTAACCATCCTCCCCCCTCCCTACCCTCAGAGATCAACTCACAGGAAAATGGGAGGCCCCAGGGGGAAGACCAGGTAGGGCGGGTTTGTTCCCTCACAACTCCACTAAAAACAGATTAGTTAAGACAAGATTAAAAATTTTTTTTTTTTAAAGATGTGGGATACAATTCAGGGTTAGGAATACATATGTTCATTATGCAGGCACCCTTGTTGATGAGGTGTGTTCCCTCCCTCCCCTGGCAGTTTCCCACTACTGCCAATCCCTTTCTTATAGTATTATGATTATTGTTCAAGGTCCGCTTATGAATGAGAACATGTAGTACTCCGTTCTTTGTTTCTGTAATAGATCACTCAGTATTATAGACTCTAAGTCCATCCAAGTTGCTGCGAAGTTCATAATTTTGTCCTTTATGGCTGCTTTAAAAAGGGATGTGTGGCTGGGCACAGTGGTTCACTCCTATAATCCTAGCACTTTGGAAAACCAACATGATAGGATTGCTTGAGCCCAGGAGTTCCAGACCAACCTTGGCAACGTAGTGAGACCTCACTTCTAAAAAAAATCAGAAATTTAGCCAGGCATGGTGACATGTGCCTGCAGTCCCAGCTACTCGGGAGATCGAGGCAGAAAAAAAGAGGGTGGAACAGGGACGTGTATAGGTGCATGGGATTGCTCTCTGAGGTTTGACCTGCTTTTTTTTAGTGTCTGCAGGGACTTCCCCATTAATCTGCAGGAAAATACTGGTTTCAATTCCACAGTTTGTTTTTCAGTCTTGTTTTCCTTCAATTGGAAAGACAAATAATAGATTAAAGATCCTTTTCTCATCATCTTTAGATTTTTTTAAATGTAGTGTAATTGTTAGAGTTTATTTTATTTATGGAGAAAACTCGAATTCACAATACATATCTAATAACAAATAATCCTAAGACTACTTTAGGGAAGGTGAGGCCTTGACATTTTTACTTTCTGAGAGACGTAAAAAGGTTTTGGTTATTGAGGTACATTGCTTATACCTGAAGACGCCACTTAATGTCATCCCCTGGAAGAACACTGCTCTGTTCCCTTCAGGATAACCAGGGCCCCATTGTCCTTCCCCTCATCACTCCTCTGTAAAATTCATTGAGTCACGATTGTACACGGCTTTTCCCTCCCAGAGGCCAGCAAGGACTCATCTGCTAAACTTACATCCAGGCAAGAGGAGATCCTCAAATACATCTTATTGCTTCCAACTCAAGTGGTTATCTCAAACCTATCTGCATTCAAGCTATGCTTAATGACCTTGGTTGAGCAGGTGCTGGGTTCTGGGAATACAAGTGAGTTCAGAGCAGAGTGCAGGTGGTGTGGGGTGCTAATTCCACACACTGGCTTCCTGCAGCCCTGTATTAGGATGGTGGGTTGGGGGAGGGGACTGCTGGGGTCACATCTGAGAGTGTAGGTCCTGGGTTCTCCCCTCCCCTGCAGGACGGCTGGCAGCAGGTGGGCTTGAGTCACAGCTGGGTTTCTGGTATCTCACATCTGGCATTTAGGTGTGCACTAAATAACTGTTGAATGAAGACACGAACTCATGGTGTCCAATAAGCAACTGTGCAACCTTCCAGAGCCCTCATCATTTCTCGGGTCTCCGTGTCCCCCAACAACACAAACAGTCCTTCCTGCCCTCCAAGCTGTCCTCCTTTGCTGCCAAGACTAGCATGAGGGCAGGGTTTCTAGCAGGGATGGGGCCCCTAAGAGACAGATTCCCCTTAGGATCACCCATCCCTAGGCCTCTTGGCTGCACCTCTGAAGAAGGGAAGCTCTTACTAAAAAACTGGTTATTTTGGCTATATTATTCTTCCTTCCAGTGTAGCCCACAAACCTATGTCATGTGTCTATCTGATTTACCAAGCAGGAAATAATGCAAAATTCCTCTCCCGGCTTTTTAAAGCACTGTACTCCTCCATTGTTAGAACCAGGTGTAAATAGCTGGATTTTTAGCACACTCCCATGGACTCCTGGAAATGTCCATGTTCAGCAACTTGGCTACGAGGGGCACAGTCTATACCAGGTAGGCTGACTCATCATTTCACCCCTTATCGTTTTGCTTACGGGATACTAATAAGTTATGGAAATAGCAGCAAAAAAGTGGCAAACATTAAAATGTTTTCTGTCTTCAATAGAGATCTGGAGAGGGCGTCCACCCGCAACAGGTGCTGAGTAAACGAGCCTGCACTGTGTGCTCCCTGGAGGCCGCGGCCTTCACACCTGGCCAGAGTGGCCTCCTTGTTCACACACTTCTGGCAACCTCAGTTGTCCCAGGGCCTAGCCCATCTGAAACACTTGTAATTTGTCTAAAAACTCAGATTCCTACGCCCTCTCTAACCCCGTGGATCTTGACCTTGGGTGTTGTATTAGTTTCCTGTGGTTGCTGCGACAAATTACCATTAACTAAGTGGCTTTAAAAAAACCCACCGATTTATTACTGTGTAAATCTAAAACCTAGACGCCCAAGATGGATCTCATGAGGCTGAATCAAGGTGTTGGCAAGACTGTATCTCTTCTGGGGGCTCTAGGGAGGAGTCCATGTCATGCCTTTTCCAGCTTCTGGGAACCATCTTCATTCCCTGGCTTGTGACCCCTCCTTCCATCTTCAAAGCCAGAAATTGTGTCACTCCACCCTCTGCTTCCATTTCACATCTCATCTGACCCCTGGCCTTCATTTCACACGTAGGGCCTTGGGACTAATTTGGGCCCATCCAGAGAATCCAAGACACTCTCTTCATCACCTGGCCCTTAACTTAGTCACATGTGCAAAGTCCCTGTACCAAATACAAGTACGTGGTCACAGGGTCTGGGATTTGAGATGAGGACATCTTTGAAGGGCTATGACTCTGCCTCCCACACACATGTAGAGCTTGCCCAATCCTGAGCTGTGTTCACCTCTGCCCACACGCTTCCCTGTCGCATGTGCCCTGGCCTCAGGGCTGGTTTGTTCTCAGCTGGGACTATACACACCCACCCACTCATTCTTTACCTTTTAGGAACTCTCCCAGGGCCTGGGCCCTCTCCTCTGGGAGGCTCGCCTGTCCCTCAGGAAAATCCTGCCAGATTCCCTCCTAGGACTCCCTGGGACTGGACCTGGCCCAGCTCTCCTAGAACCTGAGCTTTGGATTCCATCCATCTTTCCTTCTCAATGACCCACCCTGTGACTCTCCTCACTCTCCTCCTCATCCTCCCTTTCTTCTCCCTCTTTGTTATTATCGATGCTGTCTTTTTACCCATAACCTATTCTGCTCTCTTTCCTCTTGAAAGCCCTTCCTTGGGGACTGCACCTTCTCTGTCACCAGGGTCCTTTTTCTTGGTGAGTGGTGCCACTTCTTAGTAGCTGCCAGAAAGCTGGAGTCTGGTTCTCACTCTTCTCCGTTCCTTCTCACGTCATCCGTCAGACTATCAGACTCTCTAATTGCATCTCAAATCTACGCTGAATTCCCTTGCCTTTATCTGAGTTGAGGTCCTAGTGACCTCTTTTGGTCTCTGTTACTACAATGAACTCACAACCAGGCTCCCTTTTTCATTCTAGTCCTAATCCTTCCCCAACACAGCTGCTTGAATTATCATTTTTCGATGTGTATCTGATCGTATTGCTCTCCTGTTAAGAAAACCTTCACTGCATTTGGGATGCACCAAGATACACAACATATACTATCTCTCCCCTCCTTAGCTCCCTGGCCCTTGAATGAGATTCTGCTATGAAACATATTTAACAATGTATAGCACTTGCTATGTTGATAAAAAAAAAATTGTGCATATACAGACTTACTAAATTCAGAAGCCGCATAAGCATGAAAACTTTATTCCAAGACAATTAAATGTCTGATCAATTTGATGGGCCACTTACAATATGAATAGTGGTGCTTTCTCAGCATAAACATTCTAAATGTGTTAGAAAGTGTGCTGCAAGAATGGGTAACATTATTCTTTTAACTGATCACATCTAGAGAATCCTTTGGTTATGCCATGACTCATAAGGAAAGAATTTCCCTGACCAGGAGACCGATTCTCCTTGGCCAAACTGTGACACGATGCTAGTCTCTAACACTGGCAATTAAACACAGCAGAGGAAATCAGGCAAGCATAGGATTCAAAGAGAGGCCAATTATTGTTCACAATAGCAAGAACATGGAACCAACCGTGCTGCCCATCAAAAGAGGACTGAACAAAAAAAATGTGGTATATATACACAATGGAATATCATGCAGCCATAAAGAAGAACAAAATCATGAACTTTGCAGCAACCTAGATGGAATTAGAGTCTATAGTACTGAGTGAGCCTTCACAGAAACAAAGAACTGAGTATCACATGTTCTCACTCATAAGTGAATCTTGAGCAACTATTGTAATACTATAAGAAAAGGATTGACAGTAGTGGGAAACTACGGGGATATGGAGGGGCAGGGAGGTGGGATTGGCAGTAGTAGGAATTTACCTGGGGAAGGGGAGGCATACCTCATCAACAAGGGTACCTGCACAATGAGTATTTGTATACCTAACCCTGAATTGTACCCCACAGTTTTATTTTATTTAAAAAAAAATTTATTATCAAGATGTGGGGTACAATTCAGGGCTAAGTATACAAACATTGATCATGCAGGTACCCCAGTTAATGAGGTACGCTCTTTGCTCCCCTAGTAGTTTCCCTTAACTACCAATTCCAACCCCCCCATCAACAGTTTCCCATTACTGCCAATCACTTTCTTATGGCATTATAATTGTTCAAGGTCCTCTTATGAGTGAGAACATATGGAACTCTGTTCTTTGTTTCTGTGAAACATTACTGAGTATGATCGACTCCAAATCCATTCAGGTTGCTGCAAAGTCCATATATTTGTCGTTCTTTATGGCTGCATATTCCATTGTGTATATGTACCACATTTTTTTTATCCAGTCCAGCTTCGATGGGCAACACGGTTGGTTCCATGTTTTTGCTGTTGTGAATAGAGCTGCAACAAACATACGTGTGCAGGTATCTTCTTTGTAGAATAATTTGAGTTCCTCCAGGTATATTCCCAATAGGGGAATTGCTGGGTCATATGGAAGGTCAATTTCTAGTTCTTTCAGAAGTTCCCAGACAGTTTTCCAGAGAAGTTGTGCAAGTTTGCATTCCCACCAGCAGTGTAGAAGCACTCCTTTTTCTCCACATCCTCACCAGCTTCTGTTGTTGTTTGTTTTATTAATGATGGCCATTCTTACAGGGTTAGGTGGTATCTCAATGTGGTTTTGATTTGCATTTCTCTGATGATGAGTGAGGCTGAGCACTTGTTCATGTGTCTGTTGGCTGCCCATATATCTTCTTTTGAGTATGTCAATTCATGTCTTTTGCCCACTTTTTAAAGGGGTTGTTTTTTTCCCTTCAGTGCATTTGAGTTCCCTGTAGATCCTAGATGTTAGGCCTTTGTCAGATATATAGTTAGCAAATATTTTTTCCCATTCTGTGGACTGTCTCCCTGCTCTCTTTATGGTTTCTTTTGCTTTGCAGAAGCTCGTTAATTTGATGAGGCCCCACTTATCTATCTTATTTCTTAAGGTATTGGCCTTTAGGGTTCTGAGTAGGAATTGGTTCCCAGTTCCAATTTCCATAAGGATGTCTCCTGTGTTTTCTAAGATTCTTATAGTTTGAGGTTTTATGTTTAGGTCTTTGATCCACTTAGAGTTAATTTTTGTGTATGATGATGGGTAGGGGTCCTGTTTCAATCTTCTCCATGTAGTCAGCCAGTTTTCCCAGCACAATTTACTGAATAGGTTCTCCTCTCCTCAGTGGTTGTTGTTGGAGGCTTTGTCAAAGATGAGTTGAGGAATTGAGGCTTTGCTTCTGTAATCTCTATCCTGTTCCACTGGTCTATGTGCCTGTTTTTATACCAATATCAGGCTGTTTTAATTATTGTAGCCTTATAGTAGAGTTTGATGTTTGGAAGTGTGATACCTCCTGCTTTGTTTCTCTTGCTGACGATTGTTTTGGCTATTTGTGGTCATTCTTGTCTCCATATGAACTTCTGTATTGCCATTTCCAGGTCTGAGAAGAATGATGTTGGTAACTTAATGGATATTGTATTGAGTCTGTAGATTGCCTTTGTAGGAATGGACATTTTAACAATGTTGATTTTTCCTATCTATGAGCATGGTATATTTTTCCATTTGTTTGTGTCTTTTTGGATTTCTTTGAGCAGTGTTTTATAATTCTCATTGTGAAGGTCTTTCACTTCTCTGGTTAGGAAGATACTGAGGTATTTCATTTTTTTGGTGTCTATTGTGAATGGGATTGTACTTTTTATTTGGTCTCTGCTTGCTTGTTGTTGGTATATAGGAATGCAACTGACTTTTGCACATTTATTTTGTACCCTGAGACTTTGCCAAATTCCTTTATCAGTGCCAGCAGGTTTTTGACAGATTCTCTTGGATTTTCAAGGTATAGGATCATATCATCAGCAAAGAGGGATAACTTGACTTCCTCTTTTCCTATTTGGATACCCCTCATTACCTTCTCTTGTCTAATTGCCTGGGCTAGGACTTCCAACACAATATTGAACAAGAGGGGCGAGAGTGGGCAACCTTGTCTTGTTCCAGTTTTCAGGGGAAATGTTTCTAGTTTCTGTCCATTTAACAATATGTTAGTTGTGGGTTTGTCATAAATGGCACTCACTGTTTTGAGGTACATTCCTTCTATACCTACGTGTTTGAGGGTTTTTATCCAGAAGGGATGCTGGATTTTATCAAAAGCTTTTTCTGCATATAATGAGATAATCATGTGGTTCTTGTTTTTATATCTGTTGATGTATTTAATTACATTTATGGTCTTGGGAATGTTGAACCAGCCTTCATCCTGGGGATGCAGCCTACTTGGTCATGGTGGATGATTTTTGAGATTTGTTTTTGGATCCAATTTGCTAGAATCTTGTTGAGGATTTTTGCATCTATGTTCATAAGTGATATTGGCCTGTAGTTCTCTTTCTTTGTTGCATCTTTACACTGTTTGGGTATCAGTGTAATGTTAGCTTCGTAAAATGATTTGGGGAGAATTCTGTCTTTCTCAATTGCCTAGAATACTTTAAATAGTATGGGTATCAACTCTTCCTTGTACTTCTTGTAGAATTCTGCTGGAAAGCCATCCCATCCAGGGCTTTCTTTTTGTAGGTAGTTTTTGTATGACAGAGTCCATTTCCTGGGCTGTTATTGGTCTATTTATTGTCTCAATGTCTTCTTGTTTCAACTTGGATATGTTGTGTGATGCCAGAAAGTCTTCCATTTCATCTAGGTTATCAATTTTGTTTCCATATAGGTGTACATAGTAATCTCTGATAATCTTTTGTATTTCTTCAAGGTCAGTCGTGATTTGATCTTTTGTATTTCTGATTGTGTTTATTTGGGTTTTTCCTCTTTTTTTCTTGGTCAATCTGGCTAGGGGCCCATCAATCTTATTAATTCTTTCAAAGAACCAGCTTTTGTCGTTGTTGATGTTTTCTATGACATTTTTGTCTTCTATGTCCCACATTTGGGCTCTTATTTTTGTTATTTGGAATCTTCTGCTGAAGTTGGGGTTTTGGTGGTCTTCTCTTTCCAGCTTTCTTAGGTGATTTGTAAGGTGCTCCACTTGTGATTTTTCCATTTTCTTGATGTGTGCTTGTAGAGATATAAATTCCCCTCTTAAAACTGATTTTGTGCCATCCCAGAGTTTTTGGTAAGATGTTTCTTCATTTTCATTTGTTTCCAGGAATCTTTCAATTTCTTCTTTGATTTCAGTGTTGACCTAGTCATTGTTCAGCATCATGCTGTTTAGTGCCCATGTCTTTGTGGACTTTGGGGAAATTTTGTTGGTGTTGAAATTTATTTTTATTCCACTGTGGTCTGAAAAGGTGCATGATGATATTTCAATCTTATAAAATTTGTGTTTGATTTATGGCCAACCATGTGTACCCCACAATTTTATAATAAAAAATTTAAAGAAAAAAAACCACCAAAAAACAAAAAGAGGCAAATTAAAAGTGACATTGAGTGACCTCACTTTTTTGCCCTATATTTTTAATAAAGATTTTAAAAGTTATTGTGCTCAACTTAGTTGCTGGACAACATCAAGAGGGAGAGTTCACTGGCCTTGCACTTCTGCAAAACAACAAGGCAATTGCTATCCAAAGCTCTAAATCTGACTGAATAATACACAGGTCTGAAAATAATAAAACATATGGAGAGAATTATCTATAAGAAATTTCTTGCCAGGCATGGTGACTCAAGCCTTTAATCCCAGTACTTTGGGAGGTTGAGGTGAGGGGACTGTCTGAACCTATGGGTTTGAGACTAGTCTGGGCAACTTGGCGAGACCTCATCTCTATAATAAATCAAAAATTAACTGGGTGTTGCATGCCTGTAGTTTCAGCTACTCGGAAGGTTGAGGTGGAAGTACTGCCTGAGCCCAGCAGGTCGAGGCTGAGGTGGCTGTGAGTGCACCACTGTGCTCTAGCTTGGGCGGTGTAGTGAGGCTCCAACTCAAAAAAAAAAAAAGAAAAGAAAAGAAAAGAAAAAAAAGTAATGCTGCTGAGGTCAGGCACGGTAGCTCAAGCCTATAATCCCAGTACTTTGAGAAGCCAAGGTGAGAGGATTGCCTGAGCCTGTGGATTCGAGACCAGCCCAGACAACTTGGTGAGACCTCCTCTCCACAATAAATCAAAAAATAAGTCAGGTGTGGTAGTGTGTGCCTTGAATTCTGGTTCCTTGGAAGGCTGAGGTGGAAGGATCACTGGATTCCAGCAGGTCGACACTGGGGTGGCTGTGAGCATGTCATTGCACTCCAGTCTGGGTGATAGAGTGAGACTCTGACTCAAAAGAAAAAAAAAAAGAGAAAAAAGTGAGAACAGCAGAATTAAAGGCAGAGGAACAACAGTTGTGTCCCAGAGTCCTGGTGACGTGCCAGGCGTGAGACTGGCTGGCTTGTGTTTACTGCCAAGCCATACAGCACCCTGCAAGGTACACCGTGTAAGATCTATTTCCACCATGAGAAAAACAAGACTCAAGTAACACAATGGTAGAAGAAAGAGCGAACATTTTTATGCGGGGTTTTCCTTTTCCTAACATGTCTGAATTCTCTCCATCCTGCCATGTGCCTTGCTGAATCAGTGAACCACTAAGGTAGGAATAGCTAGCCCATGTGCTTCAGGGTCCATAAAAGAAAAAAGGGTCACTTTAGCTCCTTAAGTACCTTTAAAAGCTTGTTGGAATTCATACATGTGATCATATTCCATTAAAATGTCAAATATCTGCTTTTGGTTAAAATTGTACTTTTTTTTGTAATACTAGTTGCTAGCAACTACTCGTATTTGATGCACTGTGTTGCTTTTGGAGACATGGCTATCAAAGTCACATCTCAGAGTTTCTAAAATGAACATACCTAGCTTAGGATTGGACCAGGCATCTTAAAATAGAGTGTTCATTTTGTTTTTAATTTTTTCTTTATCTTTTTGAGTTGGAGTCTCACTCTGTCACCCAGGCTGGAGGGCAGTGGCACGCTCCTGGCCACTGCAGTCTTGACCTACTGGGCTCCGGCCATCCTTTTGCCTCAGCCTTCTGAGTAGCCAGAACTAGAGGCACGCACTACCACACCCAGCTAATTTTTGATTTATTGTAGAGACAAAATCTCACCAAGTTGCCCAGGTGGGTCTTGAACCTGTGGGCTCAGGTAATCCACTCACCTCGGTCTCCCAAAGCGCTGGGATGACAAGCTGAGCCACCGTGCCTGGCCTAGAGTGTTCATTTTAATATGTGAGGTCAGAGGAAGCAGAAGGTAGAGATGGGTAAGAATATAACTTAGGCCTGACCCTGACTCCCCAGGGACCCCTATCTAGTGTTCTGGGGACTGCTCCCACCCTTGTCCTACAGGACATTGCTACAAAACCCACCTAAAACTCTTGTCTTCAGTTCTTCTTAGAAAATCAGCGAATATTGGTCTAAAATAACCATTAGAGATTATCTAGTCCAAACTGATTTTAAATTTAAAGAGACTGAAACTCAGGGAAGAAATTCCATTTCTGCTGTGCCTGTTGCTGGCTGTCCAAAACACGTGGTTTCTTGCAGGGACAGCAGCAGGAATTATTTACAGAGGAGGACACTGAAACTCAGAGAGGTTTGCTAACTTTCTCAAGATACTCTGATGTTCATTTTCTGTAGGACAACCTCTCTGAATCTCTTCCAACCTCTGTCTGTCCAGCTCTGAGTTGGGGGGCTGATTCTTATGATGGAACTAAGTTCCCACGTGAAGGTAAGACTTTAATCCAGGTCTTTTTGGTTTTAAGGTTCATTTCCCTTTCATTGCCTTTAAAGGAGTATTATAATGGAACAGGTTGAAGAATAAAATTCTATCCACTTTTAGGGCATTGGAAGCGCCTGAACTCTTAAGTGAATGCATTTAATCACTTCCTATTTATTGAAGAGTGTAAGATCTATTTCCACCATGAGAAAACCAGGGCTCAAGTAACACAATAGTAGAAAGAGTGAACATTTGAACGCAGGGTTTTCCTTTTCCTCTCATGTCTGAATTCTCTCCATCATTCCACTTGCCCTCCTGAGTCAGTGAACCACTAAGGTAGGAATAGCTAGCCCACATGCTTCAAGGTCCATAAAAGAAAAAAGGGTCGCTTAAGCTCCTTAAGTACTTTTAAAAGCTTGCTGGAATTCATACATGTGACCATAACGCTCTGGGACAGAGAGTTTTCTAGGTACTAACAATATCGAGATGGCTAAGACAATTCTTATGTCCATGGAGAATGAAGACCTTTATTCCCTCACAACACAATCCAAGAAACAGACAGTCATCTTATCATTTAATAGTCACTTATTAAATCCTTACTCTGTGCCAGACATCGAGCAAAAATATAGGGATGTCAGTTCAAGGGCGTGCTCGATACTTCCGTGGAGTTCAGGAGAACAAGTGCTGGAGCGCAAGTTACAACTGCAACACAGGGAGGTCGTAGTGGGCAGCTTGGGGAAGAGGGGGCCTCTCTGACCACTGAATGGGCATTGAAGAGGTCTCAGCTGTCCAGGAGACTTAAGGGGTATTACCATGTGAACGAATTCCTCCTGTCTCATTTCTCTCTGCATGTCTCCTTATTTAGAGAGAAAAGGGAGAATTATGCCCACAAAAGTTCTTCAGCAAACAAATCAAGAAAGACTTTCCTGGGGCATCTCCCCTTCACCTGTGTCAGCTCTGAGTGGGAGATGGAGCCATCTACACGGGCAGGCTGCTCAGGTCTGTGTCACTACCTGTGGCTCAGGTCCTGCTCTTTGCTGGTCTGGACAGGTACTGATGAGGTCTGGAAAGTGGAAATTGACAGTGCTGCATAAACTGAATTTTTCAATTCATTCGTTCATAAATGTGCTCATTCATCAGCTGTATGAGCAGTCTCTAAGGGCTAGGCATGGGCAGATCCCTGGGAATACAGATACAGGTAAATGTAGCCCACACTCTGGAGAAATGTTCATGCTAGTGGAAGGTCCAGGGTAGCTGTGGTCGAGAGCTGTTCTGTTTTCATTTTTTTTTGAGTTGGAGTCTCACTTTGTCATTCAGGCTGGAGGGCAGTGGCAGGCTCATGGCCACCACAGCCTCAACCTACTGGGGCTTAGACGATTCTTCCACCTCAGCCTTCCAGGTAGCTGAGCCTTCCGGGTATGAGGCACACACCATCATACCCGGCTAATTTTTGACTTATTGTAGAGATGAGGTCTCGCCAAGTTGCCCAAGCTGGTCTTGAACCCGCGAGATCCGGCAACCCTCTCACCTCAGCCTCCCACAGTGCTGAGATTATAAGTGTGAGCCACTGACCCTGGCCACTGCTCTCTTTTCCTTTTTTTGTTTTTATTTTTTTGAGTTGGAGTCTCACTCTGTTGCCCAGACTGGAGTGTAGTGGCATGCTCCCGGCCACTGCAGCCTCAACCTGCTGGGCTCCGGCGGTCCTTCCGCCTCAGCCTTCCAAGTAGCCGTAACTATAGGCGTGCACTACCACACCTGGCTAATTTTTTGATTTGTTGTAGAGATGAGGTCTTGACAAGGTGCCCGGGCTGGTCTCAAAGCCGTAGGTTCAGGCAATCCACTCGCCTCGGCCTCCCAAAATGCTGGGATTACAGACTGAGCCACCGAGCCCAGCCTCACTGCTCTCTTTTCAAGGGGCCACCTCTGCAAGCCCTCTCCAGGCCTTCTTGAAGATTTGCCCACTCAATGGTGAAAACAACAAACTTACCCACTCAACCAATTTCTTATGTAACACATTTGATGAGAACGATTACAGTTTGCCTGTTGGAAAATAAGTGAGAAAAATTTATCACCGTAACCCACTGGCTAAAGCACGTGTATCGTGTGCCTGTTTTGTTCCAGAAAGGATTGAAAATCACTTACACAGAAAAATATGATACCTTTAGCTAATTGACTCTCTGGCTTTCCTTCGAAATTTGCATTCTTCTTTAGAATGTAAAGCACTGGACCAGCAGCAGAAAAAAACCAGAACAGAAACCACATACCTGCCACAGGCCTCGGCCAGGCTGGCAGGCCTTGGTTCTCTCCTTGCTGAATGGTCCCTTTGTAACGTGTGTGCATAATGCAACTGGGCCAGGAGAAACTCTGGAGACCATGCCTCCATCTAAATTCCAGGAAAATGCCCTGAACATGCAAGTATTTTAAGAGAATGCTGTGTTTCAGCCTGCTCCTCCAGGACATTAAGGCACAAGGAAGGTATAGTTCACTAGAAAAAAAGATGACGTTTTTCTTTTTGGCTCATTCATTTTTATCATTGGCATAACAGATTTAAGAATGACCTAAACCTTTAAAAAACACACTTTAAAAAAGTCTGTGCAAGGTATGAGCCATTCCTGGAAATTGTAAAGGCTCAATCTGTGGCAGCTGCTGTGATTATTATTCGGATGGTGCAGTAATGAACTCTGTGGTGCTATAGTCAAACACAGCTAACTGTGCAGGCAGACCCAGTGCTCTGTGGTCCTCTGGGTTGCCCAGGGGACCGGTTCTTCTGATTTTCCTACTTGGAGACCCAGGGGCCCTGGCCCAGCTTGGCTGATGATGGGACGTGAACCCCGGCCTTGCAGCACTGCCGTCCTCCAACTGGCCTGCAAGGAGGTAAGGCATGTTGCAGTTCCCACCTGTGCACTTCTTTCTGGTGAGTACTGGGGCCTAAGGCTGGGGGCCATGACATTTATTCACAGGCAGGACCTACATGGCACCTGCTGATCCCGTAACCAGCCTGCTGGCTTTGAGCTGCGGGTGCTCCAGCACACAGCTTGCATGAAGGTTCATTCAAGGCAGGGGCAACATTTTGACAGCAGGATGAGCTAACCTTGTGTTTAGTACCAGGGCTGATCTCCCCCGTTGGGAGTGCACACAGGCCCCGTGGGACCCCCAGACTCCTCCACAGAGGCAGCCTTGTCCAGGCCTTCTTCCCTGTTCCTGTGAGGATTGGGGGTACCTGAGCATATCTACAGCCCCTGCCTGGCCCTGGAAGAGCATCATGTCACCAGTGAAAAAGTATTTTTGACAGGAAAATTAGCAGACTCTCCAGAGTAAATTGAAAAGGTGATGGCCGAAGGGCTTGTCACATTGCCTCAGAGGAAGTGCCCAGGACCTTCTAACTTCTAAATGCCAATATATTCACTGCCCAGGGACGTGGATGCCTTGATAAGGTGCTTCAAATGCCAAAAAACTGTCTTAGGATGTGGATTAAAATAATCTTACTGGCTCACATGCCGCATTTGATCAGATTCTAGTTCAGAAACCACACAACCTTCCCAGCGCCAGCAAGCACAACCACCACCATCCCCACAGGCTCTGCCCATTCAGTCTCCCGCTCCCCAGAACACCCAGTCTTTCTCACGCTTCCCTGGCCTGGAAGCTGTCTCTGAAATATTCTCCCCTTTGCCTTCTTCATCTGTCAAACTCAGACACCCCCTTCAAGGTCCAGATCAAACATCACCTTTGGGTGGGGGCACAGATCTTCCTAATCCCTGAGTACGAGGCCGTCCCTCACTCCTCCCTGCTCCCACAGGGCTTTGTGCTGTCCTAAGTAGAACTCAGCCCCGGCCTCTGTGAGCCTACAGCCCTCAGAGCTGGGCCCTGCTTCCCAGGTTTGCTCAGGCACATAGCCGATCTTAATAGAAGCTTGTTGAAGAATAAACGGTTCATACAGAAAGCACAGGGTCCATTTTTTCTTAGAGGAAAAAAAAGTTGTAAGCCAAATAGGAAGTCAAGGTGAGAGGATGTTTGAGCCCTGGAGTTTGAGACCAGTTTGGGCAATATGGCAAGAACTTGTCGCCACAAAAAATAAAAAATTAGCCAGGTGAGGTGGTGGCGCATGTCTGTAGTCCCAGCTACTGGGGAAGTTAAAGAAGAAGGATCAACTGAGGCCAGGAGGTCAAGGCTGCTATGAGCTGTGATCATGCTACTGCACTCCAGCCTGTGTGACAGAGACTCTGACTCAAAAAAAAAAAAAAAAGAAAAAGAAAAAGTGAGTTAGTCGGCCTTGGTGGCTCAGCCTGTAATCCTGCACCTTTGGGAGGCTGAGATGAGTGGATTGTCTGAGCCCCTGGGTTCGAGACCCACCTGAGCAACTTGGTGAGACCTCATCTCTACAATAAATCAAAAAAATTAGCTGGGCGTGGTAGCGCACGCCTGTAGTTCCAGCTACTTGGAAGGCTGAGGCGGAAGGATCGCCAGAACCCAGCAGGTCGAAGCTATGGTGGCCGGGAGCAGCCACTGCACTCCAGTCTGGGTGACAGAGTGAGACTCCAACTCAAAAAAAAAAAAAATAAAGAAAAAGAAAAATTGAGTCAAGCAGTTGAATGAACATAGCAAAGGCCGGGAATGAGGTTCATTTTCCTTGGGCCTTGGTCACTGAAGTTACCTTTCAGGATTTCACATGAGAAAGAGGGCGTCTGGGAGTGGGCTTCAGGAACCACTGAGCTGGGTGCACTGAGGAGGGGATCAGGGACCACACAGGTGAGCACCACCCTGGTCCTGCCTCAGTTCTGCAAGGGGTGGCTCTGAGCCCTGTCTGAATGACAGCGAGGAAAGGACTGGTCTGGGCAAGCAGTAATCAACCTTCTGTCTTTCATTCACCATTGGGTGCTGAGCATCTAATGTATACCATCAACTGAGCAGACCCTTGAGGTACTGCTGTGGTCCTCAAAGCTGGCATCCTTGCTTTGAGGTGTTCCCAGAGCCAAGAGGATGCCAGTGGGTCCTTTCCAGGCCTTGTAGTACATGCAGTTGGGTCCACCCAACGAAACCAGGAAAGTGTCTGTTTGCTTAATGAATAAAAGACTTCTAGTAATAATCATCAACATTATCTTTGAGTGTTTCCTTGTGTAAGGCGTCATCTTAAACTTCACATTAACACACTTAAAATTCCTAACAACCCTCCTGAGTAAAGTCGCATTATTTCGGTTTTACAGATGAGGACACTGAGGCACTGAAAGCTCAAGGAGTGGAGTGGAGGTCATGGAGTCAGTGGTGCCTGCTTCCTTCATGGTTGGGTCTGTCCCAGGACCACAGGAGGGTGGAGAAAGCAGACTACATGCCTTAGTTTCCTGGGTCGTGGTAACAAAGCACCACAGCTGGACAGCTTGACTGACAGAAATGGATTCTCTCACGGTTCTGGAGGTTGGGAGTTGAGAACAAGGTGTCAGCAGGTCTGGTTTCTCCTGAAGCCTCTCTTCTTGGCTTGTAGATGGCTGTCTTCTCCCTGTGCTCTCCATCTCTCTCACTCACTGTCTCTCTCTCACTCACTGTCTCTCTCTCTCTCTCTCTGTGTGTCCTTATAGCCCTTCTGAATTGAGGCCCACCCTAAAGGCTTCATTTTTCCTTAATTACCTGTGTAAAGGCCCTATCTACAACTAATATCATGTTCTGAAGTCCTGGGGATTAAAAGTCAAGATTTAAATCCTGGAGACATAATTTAGCCTATAACACTGACGTAATATGGGGCTGTCCAGGAAGCCTTCCCAGAAGAGGCAGAAGCTGTGGTCAACACATAACTTTATGTGTCAAGCAAAACCAGTTCATGTGTGAATGCATAGTTCTGTCTGCATGTCCTCCAGAACCGGCATGCGCTGTTTTCTCAGAGCAGCTGGAGAAGTGAGCTTCCTGTTTCTTTGCTTTTCAAAGACCTTGGCATCCACCTGGTTTCCTGGAGGACACCTGAGTGCAGAAGGTACCCACAGAAGAAAGATGGGCTTGAGGGAGTAGGAGGGGGTGGGCTGGGCCTGGATGAAAGAAACAGACAAGAGCACGGGTCATTGTTTCCCTCTTGCAGAAACAGCACGCTGAGTTAGGCCCCCTGGCATCATTATTCTTTTGGAAGTGATGTGAAGGAATATATGAAGTGTGTGGACATCATGCAACTCAGTGACAGAGTCAGGCAGCCAGGGCTCAATGGGCTGCCCAAGATGGAGAGAACCACGAGACCTGACGTAAGCCACTCCCATGACTGCTTAAGGTGCTCCCACTGAAGTCTGTGTTTATCAGTTGCTGCTCACTTAAAGAGAGCTGCAACATGCACGTATCTTCCAACGATGACTTGCTTAGTTGGGGTCATGTGGGACTTTCTAGAAATGTTATCACACTTGGTGTCATCTTCCCAGACTTGCTTTTTTCCTTCAAGGTCTTATTCCCTTCCTGAGGCTCTCCCAGGCCAGAGGGTATGTCACACTCTGCAAAACCCATGCTCAAAGAATTTCCTCCGCAGCTGTGAAAGTGGCTTGGGTGATACCAAAATGATACAAATCCCAGAAAAGCTACCCCGTGAGAAATGGAGAGCACCTGCCGTGGAAGTGGACAATTTAGTACGTTTATTCTATCTTTCTAGATTCCAGAAAGCTCATAGCCTAGTGTACTGCAATGATTCCTGATTCCTGCCATCCTGCCAATTCAGGTGTCTGAAGGCATCTCTTACATCTGCTTTCAACACCTGTGTCAAGTGTGGGTGGTCACCAGAAGGCGGTCACATTCTGTCATTTGCATGTGGTCCCCAGACATTTTTTCAATACCGAGTTGAGCATTTTCTTTCTTTCTTTCTTTCTTTCTTTTTTGAGTTGGAGTCTCAGTCTGTCGCCCAGGCTGGAGTGCAGTGGCATGCTCATGGCCACCACAGCCTCAACCTGCTGGGCTCAGGCAATCCTTCTTCTCAGTCTTCCAAGTAGCTGGAACTACAGGAATGCACCACCATGTCCAGCTAACTTTAAAAAAAAATTTTGTAGAGATGAGGTCTTGCCTAGTTACCTAGGATGGTCTCAAACCCATGGGGTCAGGCAATCCTCTCACCTTGATCTCCCAAAGTGCCGGGATTACAGGCGTGAGCCATTGCACCGGGCCGAGTTGAGTATTTTCAACAGAGACTGTTGGTGAAGTCTAAAACATTTACTACCTGGCAGCCTTTACAGAAAAAGTTTGTGGTCTCCTATTTGGATGCTATTTCTCATTTCTCATCCGTAAAAACCTTAGCTTTCATGTATTTTAGTAGAAGCAGACGAGTGCAGTGGCACAATTATAGCTCACTGCAGCCTTGAACTCTTGGGTTCAAGTGATTCTCCTGCCTCAGCTTCCAGAGTAGCTAGGACTACAGGTGTATGACAGCACGCTTGGCTAATTAAAACTTTTTTTGTAGAGATGGGATCTGGTTATGTTGCCCTGGCTGGTCCCCAATTCCTGGCCTCATGTGATCCTCCCAAATAGTAGGGTGTTTTTTAAATACAGGAAAACAGGGAGAGTCCCAGTGGGCTTGTCTGGATGCTGACAAGAGGGGCTGGTTGCCAGGGCAGGCGCAGTCCAGGTGGGCACTGAGTAGGAGTCACAGCTGGGCCTCACTGCCTTTACTACCCTAGGAGGTCATCAGCTTCTAAAACCCTTGCTTCCATTTTCAGTATTCAGTTTATTCTTAGCCTATATTTGATACTTCTTAGCAGCGTGCAAATTTAAGGCTGTCACAAACATCTGGAAAGTTATGACACCAATGTTTTGGCGGTTTTTTTTTTTGAAAAACACTTCCTTGAGTATCTTTTTTGAGTTTTCCACAACAGGCACACATTGTCTGGGAATGAGAAAAATCCTCCCAGGGCATTCATCAGGAATTCAGGCTTCACCCTTCTACGTGCTTCCTTTCTGTGAAATAGGGCTAAGATGAGCACTTCTCTCGTCGGGCTTGCTTAGTGCTTTGCTTACAAACATTATTGAGCACCTTCTGTGTACCAGAGGTTAGGGACAAGAGAGGAATCAGATGTGTATCCTGCCCTTGAGGGTCTAGTGGGCAAGAAAGAGGTACCATAGGAAACTAAAATCCAGCATGGCAAGTGCACTGGTGGAGTGGGGTGGGCTTTGAAGACAGCTGAAAGAGGTGGCTGCAGGGTTCCTGGGGAACACAGGACACACTTCTCTGGGCAGAGTTAGATAGGCTGGAATCTGCCAGACTGGGGACCGGTGGCTTCTGAATGTCAGAATAGTAGGGGCAAGTACAGAAGTGTGAGCAGCCATGGTATTTGGGGACCTGCATGAACCCCTCAAGGCTGGGCAGAGAATCCAGGGAGCACACTGCCTGTGGGGGGAGAAAGAACAGACAGTGCCGAGATCTGAGGGGCCTCATATATCAAACTCAGCTGCTGGAATCTATGGTCCTGCTTCAACTGCACTTCAGAATCCCCGTGGAGGCCGATCCAGGTTCGTCAAAACCCTAACGTTAGAGTGACCGGCCTACACTGTATGGGAACTTTTTTGTTCTTGTCCAGAGAAGCACAGGTTATAGTTAAGGCTGGGATGCCACGGATTTGCGTAATTGAATAAAGCTGATGATTCAAGTTGGTAAAAAGTAAATTCCAGAGAGGCTGCACCATTTTGCATCACCACCAGACATGCACAGGGGACCCAGGGTCTACACACCCTCCCCAGTCTTGGTGTTCTCCCTCCTTTTAATTTTAGCCATTCTGATTGGTGGCAGCAATATCTTATCTTACCTCGCCCTTCCCTAATGGTCAATGGTGCTATCTTTTCATGTGCTTATTTGGGACTTGTACCAAAAAGTGAGATGACTCTTCGTTCCTTTAGGTCACTTTGGCCACACTAAGAGTTTCTTTTCCTTGCTGTTCACAGTGCTATTTGGAGAAAAAATTGGTGCTTACCAGGAATTAGGGTCATGAAGGGAGGGAAAGGACATAACTCTAAAGAAGTAGCAGAAGGGGAGAGCCTTGTGGTGTTGGAAAAAATTCTGTAAACCTGGACTGTGTTGATTACACAAATCCTCGTGTGTGGTGAGATGACACAGAACTATACACACACTGAACGAGTGCCCATTTCCTGGTTTTGATATTGTGTTATAGTTATAGAAGATTGGAGGAAACCGGGTGAGAGGGCATGCGGCCTCTCTGTACTATCCTTGTAAGTTCCTGTGGATCTATAATTATCTCCAAATAATAAGTGAAAAAGAAATGTTAGCACCAATCCGTCTGACCATAGGAGGCTCATAACCCTATAATCATAATTTTACCTTTCCCAGCAATTGATTAACTCCTCACACAGTCAACCTATGTGACTTAGGTTCTGACTACGTTTCTTGAAGAAAATACAAAAACTCATCATGTGAGGACACAATAGTCACATATCACTTAAGAAATGTGAAGATGGAAGTCAGACTTTTCTCTTCCTCAGGTAGCTGAGAAATGCAAAAGGCCAGAGAAAATGCTGCCCATCCACGGGCCACATCTGTGCTGAGTGACACTCTGTGTCTTAACGAGAAGCAATAAAGGCCAATTATCCCCAGAGCTTGACAGGTCTTTCTCAACACTTCTGCATAAAAATGCAAGGCCACCCAGCTGGCCTGGGATTGCAGCCGGCAAGAATCTCCTGGTGTTGTTTAAACAAATGAGAAAGAACACATCAAAGGGGTATTTTACAAAGGCCCAGGAGCAGCCAAAGGGACCTGGTGTCTCCAGCTAGAAAGGCAGATTGAAGAGTGGTCATTGTGAAGGGCAGGCATGGAGGGGGACAATGTGTGGCCATATGGAATAAAAGAAACCTCATCTTTCCATCCATCCATCACTTTCCACACACAGGAACAGGTGGGTGATGAATACCTGCTATAAATACAGGTGCACTTCCATGCATATTGAATTAGCCCAAGGAAAAGCAAGGTAGGGATGAAATTAGGCATTGCACCGGTGATCTAACTTAAACTGAAGACCTTAGAAGTCTGTGGATGCACGGGTTGGCAAGGTCTATTCACTTTGTTTTCTCTGAATTGCTGCATTGATGTAGCCCCTGATGCTGTTGTTGCTTGAGTTGGAGTCTCACTCCATCACCCAGGCTGGATGCAGTGGCATACTCACGGCCACCCTAGCATCGACCTGCTGGACTCTGGCGATCCTTCCGCCTCAGCCTTCCAAGTAGACAGAACCACAGGCACGTGCTACCATGCCCAGCTAGTTATTGATTCATTGTAGAGATGAAGTCTTGCCAAGTTGCCAAGTTTGGTCTTAAACTCGCAGGATTGGTCAATCCACTTGCCTCAGCCTCCCAAAGTGCTGGGATGACAGGCTGAGCCACCGAGCCTGGCTGGCCCCTGATGTTATGGGGCCAGCACACACTGGCCCCTGGGGTCCCAGGGTCTGGTCAGAGAGGGGTCCTGGAGAGTGTGGGAAGATGAAAATGGGGGCAACCAAGGCTTAGGGGGCAGAAAGCAGCTGCCCAGGCAGGCTTGAATTACCAGCCAGGTGCACACTCTACTTACCATCACACAGATTCT